>NW_024038743.1:0-14437 GCF_016077235.1 Cyprinodon tularosa | reverse complement strand
TTAAAATTAAATTCGTCATTCCAATTTTTTTTTTTTTTGAACATTTAAAACAAGTTATTTTACATTCCAACATATAATGCGTAAATTTTTCCCATTTTAGCTTTGTGCAGGTTTGGTAAAAAACGTCCCCCAACCATATGCTGTTGAGCAGTACACAATGTTTATTTTTCCATCATAAAATGCAGATCTGACAAATGATATTTGATATCAACATGTTTACATCTCTGACGAAATACTGGGTTCTTTGACAAAGCTATTGCTCCTTGATTGTCCTCAAATATTGTAACTGGCATATACATGCAGTCTTTGTCCATTCCACCCAACAACTGTACAAGATACAAACTTTCCTGTGTTGTCGCTGCCAATGCCATATATTCTGCTTCGCATGTAGACAGAGCCACCGTTTGTTGTTTCTTTGACTTCCATGAGATAACTGGTCCATTTTTATTAAGGCTAAAACAATAACCCGTAACGCTTCTCCTGTCACTCTGATCAGTAGCCCAGTCTGCATCGCTATATGCTACGAGCTGAAGTTTCTGCTCGCTCCTCTTAAAGCATAAACTCTTGTCTATTGTCCCTTTTAAGTATCTCAACACATGTTTTGCTGTTACCAAGTTACACTCCCTTGGTTGTGACAAATATTGTGAGAGTTTACTTACAACCCAACTAATATCAGGTCTTGTGCACATCATGAGATATATTAAGCTTCCTATAAGCTCACGATACAATCTTGGGTCTACAAGTTCGCTTTCACTTTCAAAGTTAAACTTATGTTCACATGGAGTCCATCTAGTACCACATTCAGACGTACCAAATTTCTCCAGTATTTTAGATATGCGCCTTTTTTAGTTAACTTTTATTTCTCCATCTGTCTGTGCAAAATCAGTGCCCAAAAAATGTTTAAGCGTCCTCATATCTCTCATTTTAAACCTTGTTTTCAGCATGTCTATAACACTATCAATTAGAGAATCATCACTTGTTATAAGATCAACCCAAATGAGTAAAATCACTCATTTGCTGTATGTTTCATATACACACAGTGATCTGCTTGATTTTGTACAAAACCGTTTTCAGACAAATAATCGGATAACATCTTATTCCAACTGCGTCCTGATTGTTTTAAACCATACAACGATTTGTTAAGTTTAAAAAACTGTTTTTCACCAAATAGTCCTTTAAATACAGAGGCACTTTTTTCTCTCTTTTGGAGCGTCGAGGACAATGTTCTTCATCTTGCCTGAGATTTGTGTTCCCCACACTTGAAGGTTCAGCACGCATCTCTTTTGTTCCTTCTGACACCTGCTGTTCTACTTTTAACTCTGACTTAACAGGAACAGTTTTTCTGTAATACTCATCCTCCAACTCCTCTGGTTCAGTCTGAGTTTGGCATTCATTTTCAGGTTTAGTTAGAAATCTGACTAACCTGTGTTTACACACCCTTCCTGTCACTGGATTATAAATCAAATATGATGGGCTGTTTTTATCATAACCAACAAAAACTCCTTCATCACACCATGGGTCTAACTTTTTCTTATTTTGTTTGTAAGAGTAGCACACTGTTCCAAACTCCTTCATTTTAGAAAGATCAGGTTTCTTGCCTGTCAACATGTAGTACGGCGTTTGCCCCAGACGATTATTAAAACACCTGTTGCGTATAACTGCAGAAGTCATCACAGCATAAGTCCATAATTCTTTAGGCAAATTACTCTGAATCAGCAAACACCTGGCCATCTCAAACAGTGTTCTCCAGCTTCTTTCAGCTGTCCCATTTTGATGGGGAGAATACGGCGCAGATGTTTCATGTCGAATAGCATTTTTACTCAATAAAGACTGATAATCTCTTGACATGAACTCAGTGCCGTTATCTGATCTAATGCACTTTACTTTTCCATAGGGGGCTACATCTGCAATAAACCTTTCAGTAGCTCTGACTGTGTCACTTTTAGCTTTTAGAAAATAGACAAATATTCTCGTACTCGTACTCGTCGTCTCCCGCTTTATCCGGAACCGGGTCGCGGGGGCAGCAGACTAAGCAGAGACTCCCAGACTTCCCTCTCCGCAGACACCTCCTCCAGCTCTGTTGGGGGAAGCCCTAGGCCCGCGGTTCTCAAAGTGTGTGGCGCGACCCACTGGTGGGGAATTGAGACGTGACAGGTGGGGCGCGCCAAGTTCCGGTGTGTGTGTGTGTGTGTGTGTGTGTGTGTGTGTGTGACTATAACGTGTGAGAGCAAACTGTCCTTATAGCTGTATGTTGCCGCTTTTTAGACTAATCAAACCCACAAAGTAATCATTACTAGCCTACATGCAGTCTAATTAAAAGAACATTAGATATGAGAAAAATTTCACCTGGAACTGAAGTGCCAAAATGATGATTGACGTGACGTCGGCATATTATTTGTAACGGAATAAACTTTCGCGCCCCAGTGTTGCCAACTCAGCGACTTTGTCGCCATATTTCAGACCCCTCCAGCGACTCTTTTTCAAAAAAGCGACTAGCGACAAATCTAGCGACTTTTGGAGAACATACTCCGTCAGCGCTCCGCCCCGCTGCGCTCCAGACCGCCTGCACAAAGCAAAGCCTACAGCCGCCGCTGTCCCCTCCGCTCCGCTCTGAGTTCCTTGGAGATCGTAGAGGGCATGCGCCAGATGAACCAGGGTTTCCGCGGATCATTAAAAATAATTACAATTCATAATTCTTTTTTTAGTCAAGCCCTTAATTGGCACTAAAATTAATTAAATATGTTTATCGTTGCATTTATGATTCTTTAATAAAAATGCTTCTAAAAACAATTTCGTCAGATATATTATATCGCTATTAATTTGCGTGGAACTGTTTATAAAGCCGTATGTTCGGAAAGGAAGCTCGAGGCGGAGAAAAAGCTAGAGAATATATATACGTATATATATGTGTGTGTGTGTGTTTTTACATACATACAGGAGTCATGGAACTGTGCTTACAGCTCCATATTTCATGTACACTAATAACTTGTGTACATGGTTCTTGTTAATGGCATTAAAATCATTTCAAATAGCATTAAAATAGCATTAAATTAGAGTCACTCATTCCTGTATGAACCCTGTGAGCGCTTAATTTAGTATGACATATTAAAAAAATCCCACCATCATCCAGCATATGTTCAGTTTCTGCCCAAATATATATATATATATATATATATATATATATATATATATTTTTTTTTTTTTGTAGATTTTTGTAACAGAGATAAGGATAATTCAAAACTGCTTTTTTTTTTATGAACTTGTTCTCTACAACTCAGCATCTCTTTTCATTCATGTAATAAGAAGTTTCTTTTGAATGGATTTGATTAAACTTTAAGTCCCTCGGTATAAAATAAATATTTTAATGGAGATGAGAAATCTGCTTCCTGGTTGGTGAATAACCAATAGTTTGGATCCAATCATTTAAATAAACGGTGTTAGTTTTTTTTATTTTTTAGATATTTATAAGAATTGTGCTATAATTTCTAGTCACCGATCTGTTGCTACTATATTTTAATTTGACGAACCGGAATTTGTCAAGGTTCTTTTTCCTGTTTGGTGCGATTGCAATTGCGGATCTTGACCTGGCCGGACCGGAGCGGAGCAAAAAATAGCTCGGCTCCGTAATTTGTCGGTGACGGACGGAGAAGACGTACGTGGACGGAGACGTGCGGAGGAGTAGCGGTGGATGTGGAACAGCTCTCCTTGATTTCCATGAAAGACAAGCGCTCCGCACGACGTACGTCAGCGGGGCGGAGCGGAGCGGAGCGCTGACGGAGTATGTGGAATCTGGGGGTTACGGGAAAGCACGTATCGTTCCTTTTCTTGTCCTGCTGCCGTGGGGCGCCTCCTCCCTCCCAACCCCGTTCTCCCCCGCTATCGCAGGAGTCGCTCTCAGCGCTGCAATGTTTACCCTCAGCGTCCAGACTGCAAATAAAGCGCACATGCGCCGGGATTGGCGGCGCAGGTTGATCATAAATAACTGAATTTGAAATATTTTATCTTAAATAAATAACGGCGTTTGATTCACACAGCCACATGTTCATGTTTCTAGTTTGTAGTGGAGAGGGAGTATCCACTCATCGGGCAGAGAGCTGTGTGCATTCTTCTTCCCTTTGCCACATCATATCTCTGTGAGATGGGCTTTTCAGCTGCTGCTTCACTGAAAAGAAAGCATGACTTGAGAGTGGCAGTATCAAGCCTGCAACCCCGTTTTGAGAAACTGTGCAATGCAAAACAGGCTCATTGCAGCCACTAATGCAGGGATAAATAGACCTGTATTGCCTGTTGGATTTCACTTATTTTCTTTTAACAGATTGCAGAGTGGCACATTAATTGTTTCTATCTTTGAGCTTGATACAAATTTTGACACAGCTGCATTTTTATTTTCTTTATTTTTGAGCTTGCTGTTATTTGACGTAGATAGTTTGTATTTAGATACTACTTGTTACTTCAATAAAATTGGAACATTTTAAGATTGTTTCATATTTCATTAGCATTGTGTTGGGGCGATGGGGACAGGCGGGGCTTGAAAATTCCCCCTTGTCCAAAGTGGGGAATGACAGAAAAAGTTTGAGAACCACTGCACTATGTGGACCTTAGAAAGTTTATAAAGATAATAGAATAAGTGACAGAGTTAAATATATATATATATTTGTTAAGCAATTAAAATGAACCACAGCTGATCAAAGGGCTGTAAAGAAAATAAATAAATAGAACATAAATCAGATAAAACAAACGTAAACAAAAAGGTCAGAATAAATGTCCTCATTTCAGGCCTCAGATCTATCAAACACGTGTTTGATGGATGTGAATAATGGGAAATATTGTGATCAAAAACCTCATTGTGAAAAAAAGCATCTGAGTCTGCAGAGTCCTGAAAGTTGGGATCCAGGAGGATCTGGAAGAATATGGACTGTAAAACACTCCAACAGCTGGGATGATATTTAAATCCATTAATTAGGATTACAGTTAGGGATGCACGATATAATCGGCCCCCTATCGGTATCGGCCTGTATCGGCCTTAAAACTGAATATCGGACATCGGCCCCCCCACCGATATTTAACCCAATATTTGATCAGCTTCTGAGTTTCTAAAGTCTAAAAAAAAAAAAAACAATACTACTTCTTCCTCTTCCTCAAAAACTTATTTTTTACAGACTTAAAAACTTCTAAAGACGAGGGAAAAATTGATACATTAAAATATCCCAATATCTTCATATGCTGATATATTGCCATTTAAAAACACCATATCAATCTCTTTTACTAATGAAATATTGCTATATGTCATCGTTATGCTACGAAATCCCCCGAAAATTCACGAAATTTTGCCATATTTTTATATGTTGATATATTGACGCGGTATCGATCTATTTTACTAACAAAATCTCACAAGAATTTGCAAAATATCACGAGAGTTTGTAACAGAACGATGAAATTTCACGAGATTTTGAAAGTAAAATAGATCGATACCGCGTTTTTCAAAATCTATTTGATATCAGTATATGAAAATATAATTGAGTTTATTATTTTTCAAAGTGTCAGAAATGGATAACAAAACTGCTATTTTCTGCTACTTATTTTTGTCCAGCTTTAACATCGGTATCGATATCGGTTATCGGCTACATGAGTTTTAAAATATCGGCATATCGGATATCGGCCAAAATCCCAATATCGTGCATCCCTATTTACAGTACTTTAGATTGGGATTTCTAATGATCCTTCATTGCTTCATGTGGCTGTTATGACACTGCCATGGTCTGTAACCATGTTCATAAAGTTACCTGTGATGTCAACAAACCCTCTGTCTGTCAATGGAGCCGCCGTGTTTGATTTGCTTCCAGAGAAACTTTCAATCATTAAGGGTTTAGATTTACATGTAATTTGAAAGTACTTTGACTCACTAAAAGCCAGGCTTTTAGTTAGGAATATTTCATAGGGTTTAGGCTATAAAAAGCTAGCCTGACGTAGTCTGACTCAATTCTAGGCAGAATATGAGTCTGATACTGCTCCATAGAGCTGTGATTATGGGGCGTGTTTCGAACGAACCAGGAAAAAAAATGCCTCTGCACTCAATTGGATAGACCTACAACCAATAAGAGCAACGGAGTGCGTGACGTACGTTAAGCAACGCATAGTTGTTGTCAACAAAAATCAAAGCGTGAAGTTGCACGCCTAGAATAAGAAGATGAGCCTTGATCACGTTTCTCTGTTCCTCTTTTAAAATTAATTTGCTGTCGATATCTTCTAGAACAGACCTAATAGCAGAATCTACTCACCTCAACTCTTCAGCGGCAGCCATTGTTGTTGTCACCCAAGCGCGCTTTGGTGACGTGGTTGATTACGTTACTGTTAATCATCTGTCCATCATCGTATAAAGCCCGCCCTGACAATTTGATTGGCCCGCCAGATATTGTGCTAGCATACTCGCGCTACTGTTGAGCAATGCCAGAACGAACTTCCTGACCTCAAACGTTGTGGGCGGGACTAAGTTCGGAATGGCACCCAGGCTAATAAAAAGCTAGAAGGCAGCAGAAAATGACAGAAATGGCCACTGCATCAATCTGAGGTTAGCAGCAATTAGCCTCAGTGTCCTGTGGGCGGGGCTATGCTGCTTTGAAACCTCCAGATGTGCTGTGCTGATGAAGGTTCTCAGTCATCCAGGTCATAGTCATTCCGTAAAAATTCAAAAAAATATCCACTGGACTTGGTTTCCAAGATTTGAAGACGTTTCCCCACCTCTCCAGGAAGCTTTGAATTCAAAGCTAGTTTTTTCTGTAGACCCTAGGCAGGCAAATACATAAGAAAGAACATAACATACAATACAAGCATCACAAGGAAATGTTAAGAGTTTAGTGGTTACATGACTGGTTTGTTTCCATCTGTAGTTTGAGTTGAGCTCTGAAGCTGATCAGTGTAGGGCTCTCCCGTATGTGCAGAGGAAGACTGTTCCAGATGTTAGTGGCTCTCACAGAGAGAGTGTTCTGACCAAAAGTTGTTCTTCTGTGAGGAACCTCACAGTCTCCTCTGGAGGAGGCCCTGCTTCTCAGGCCACTTCAAGTCTTGTGTTTGAACAGAGTAGACACAGGAGGCGGGGCTAGTCCATGTAGCGCTTTATAATTGAAGCATACATACTTAAAATTTATAAAATGTTCAAAATTTTAAAGATTGTACTTGTTTAAAATATTACATACATGGAAAGAATTAGGTTTTTGGTCAAACACTTTTAGAGATTTTTTTGTACAGTGATTCAATTAATTTTAAATTGGTAACTGTGGTGAGAGACCAACTTGTGATGCAGTATTCAATGTGAGATAAAATCATTGAGTGGAGAACAATTCTAGCAGCACCAAGTGTTAAAAAAGACCTGATTTGTTTAAAAATTTTAAGGTTAAATTTGACAGTTGTTGGGTTTTAATCCAGAGAAATGTGAGTTTAAAAGATTAAAAGGAAATAATCAACACAGAGACAGGGTTTTTGACGTCAGCCTCTGCAGAAGCGGAGAAAAGATGTTTGCTCAGAAACCAGCACCTTCTCACCCAGATCCCTTCATGGCAAAGCCTTTTATTAACAGTTTACAACATCATAAGGCGGGCCTAAAACAGAAGACCCAGTAATGATTATCTGGGAGGATGCAGGTAATACTCTACTACTGGAGGTCATAAAAGTTTATGACCCTTCTGGTTGAATCACAGGATAGAAATGTAGCATCTTCTTTCTTTCAATGTTTCATATGTCCACACAATAATTTTATAAGTATCACTCTAACAACAGTATTGGCAAGTTTTTTTATATGATTTTTAAAGGACAAAGTGGAATCAAGTATCACGCCAAGGTACTTGAATTCTGTGACAAGTTGTAATTCTTCTCCTCTCAAGAATACTCCGGAGCTTTTTATTTCTTTTGATTGCTTTGAGAACATCAAACAGACCGTTTTTTTTTTTTTTATTGAGAAGCAAACATGATTTAAAAGCCAGTCATGTACTTGCTCCATGGCTGAGGTCAGAATAGAAGCTGCCTCTTTAACACTCCTTGCATGAGTATAAATTACAGCGTCATCTGCATACATTTGAAAATTCACATTATTACATGTTTTGGGAAGATCATTTATGTACAGGGAGAATAACAGGGGATCTAGTATTGATCCTTGCCGCACACCGACAGAGACATCCAGGACCGATGATTTTATACTGTCAATTTTTAGAAATTGAAGTCTGGCAATTTTGTTAGAAGAATTTCATGGTTGACAGTGTCGAAAGCCTTTTTAAGGTCAAGGAACACTGCACCAACACAGGGGTATATATCCAATTGACTTTTCACCTTTTCTATAAAAAAGCTGTTTGCTGATTCAGTTTAGCCTGATCTAGTCCGACTCAATTCTAGTCAGAATATGAGTCTGATGCTGCTCCATAGAGCTGTGATTATGGGGCGTGTTTTGAACGAACCAGGAAAAAAATGCCTCTGCACTCAATTGGATAGACCTACAACCAATAAGAGCAACAGAGTGCGTGACGTACGTTAAGCAACGCATAGTTGTTGTCAACAAAAATCAAAGCGTGCAGTTGCACGCCTAGAATAAGAAGATGAGCCTTGATCGCGTTTCTCTGTTCCTCTTTTAAAATTAATTTGCTGTCGATATCTTCTAGAACAGACCTAATAGCAGAATCTACTCACCTCAACTCTCCAGCGGCAGCCATTGTTGTTTTCACCCAAGTGTGCTTTGGTCACATGGTTGATTACGTTACTGTTGATCATCTGTCCATTATCGTATAAATCCCGCCATGACAATTTGATTGGATCGCCTGACAGTGGGCGATAATACTCGTGCTACTATGGAGCAATGCCAGACCAAACTTCCCGACCTCAAACCTTGTGGGCGGGACTAAGTTCGGAATGGCACCCAGGCTAGGAATGGTTTGCTCTGAAGCCAAATTGCATTGCATGTAGGTTAAAGGGACTATTATTTAAATGCTCATGTATGATATTTGCTACCCATCTCTCAACAACCTTGGAAACAACTGGAAGTATACAGATCGGTCGATAATTGGATGTATTTGAACTGTCACCAGATTTAAAGATTGGGGTGACTGTGGCCAGTTTCCAGGATGATGGGACAATTCTCTGTTTAAGTGATAAATTAACCATGTGAGTTATTGGAACAATAAGGGACTCTTTGCATAATTTTAGGAGATGAGTGTCTAGTCCATGAATGTCTTTAGCTTTCGAAGTTTTTAGTGAACTAATAATTGTGGAAACTTCCGGCCCTGATATTTCGCGTAAATTAAAAACAGGCTGTGTGAGATCAATGGACCTTGGTTTAAGATCAGGAGATGGAAATAATTCGCTTATTTCTCTCACAGAATTTAGAAAATAATTATTAAATTCATTTGTCAATAGATCTGGATCAGTCACAGCAATATTGTTAATTTTCAACTCAATTTCTTGTTTTGCTTTTTTATCCTTCCCTGTTAATTTATTTAAACTTAGCCAGATCTTTTTGGAATTTCCATTTGCTTCAGAAATTATGTTCATGAAAGAAGTTGCTTTAGCCTTTCGCATAATTTGAGTAACCTTATTTCTTAGTGAGGTAAATTTATGCCTGTCTGTGATGAGATGGGATTTCATATATTTTTTTAGTTGCTCATCTCTGTCTCTCATCCATTTCTTACATTCTTCATTCATCCATGGTAATAGATTTCTCTTTCTTTTGTTGTGGCTTCCCCTTTTGGTAAAGTTTAACATTACTTTGTTAATTTTCTTGTTAAATAGACAGCTGCTATTTTCAACATCTTTACTTTGAGTGATTTCGTTCCAATCACAGCTTTGCAGAGCTTCCACTAGATTTGGTAGTAATTTTTTGGGAATGATTGTTTTGGGTGAGACTTTTGCATTTGGCCTGTATGAATCATTAAAACGTTTTTTTGTAAGTTTTCTTGAGAAGAAGATGGCATTATGGTCAGACAACCCAGTTACATAATTAAAGGTTTTGATTATTCTTCCAGGTTTATTTACAAGAAGCAAGTCTATCAAAGTTTTGGAGTGTGAAGTTATTCGAGTAGGTTGTTCTATTAACTGTTGAAAATTAAAATGTTCAGTGACTTGTTTCAGGTTCTTTCTAGCTTTCTTATCATTCCAGTTTACATTAAAATCTCCAATGATTATAATTTCTTTATTTAAACACAATGATTAAGAAGAAGTTTTAAGTTGTCATAAAAATCAAATCTAGCAGATGGTTTGCGATACAAGAAAATTACAATAAAAGACATTGCAGGTGAGAGTGATATTTCTACACCAACATACTGGGGCTGGATTTCTTCTGGCCAGTATATCCGTCTACATTTTAAAGCGCTTTTAACATAGAGAAGAACACCTCCACCCCTCCCATGTGCCCTGTCATTCCTATAAACATTATACTCTGGCATAGTTACCACTGAATCTGGAGAGTTGTCTGATAACCAGGTTTCAGAGAGCCCCAGAAAGTCGATGTTAGAGTTGCAGAGTAGATGTTGAAGCTCTTCATTTTTAGATGCCATACTCCGTATATTCAAGTGTCCGCCTAACAAGCCTTTTGGTTTGGCCTGCGGATCCCAGATTGTTTTTGCCTGGTTAAGTGTATGGAAAATCTTAGATGTCCGATGGATTTTGAAAACAGGATTTCTCTCCTTCTTTTGTAGTGGAGGCCCGGTTAGCCGTAGCCCAGGTGGTGGAGGCCCGGTTAGCCATAGCCCAGGTGGCGGAGGCCCGGCTAGCTGTGGCCCAGGTGGTGGAGGCCCGGTTAGCCGTAGCCCAGGTGGTGGAGGCCCGGTTAGCCATAGCCCAGGTGGCGGAGGCCCGGCTAGCTGTGGCCCAGGTGGTGGAGGCCGAGCTAGCTGTGGCCCAGGTGGTGGAGGCCCGGTTAGCCATAGCCCAGGTGGTGGAGGCCCGGCTAGCTGTGGCCCAGGTGGTGGAGGCCGAGCTAGCTGTGGCCCAGGTGGTGGAGGCCCGGTTAGCCATAGCCCAGGTGGCGGAGGCCCGGCTAGCTGTGGCCCAGGTGGTGGAGGCCGAGCTAGCTGTGGCCCAGGTGGTGGAGGCCCGGTTAGCCATAGCCCAGGTGGCGGAGGCCCGGCTAGCCGTAGCCCAGGTGGTGGAGGCCCGGTTAGCCATAGCCCAGGTGGCGGAGGCCCGGCTAGCTGTGGCCCAGGTGGTGGAGGCCGAGCTAGCTGTGGCCCAGGTGGTGGAGGCCCAGCTAGCTGTGGCCCAGGTGGTGGAGGCCCGGCTAGCTGTGGCCCAGGTGGTGGAGGCGCCCGGCTAGCTGTGGCCCAGGTGGTGGAGGCCCGGCTAGCTGTGGCCCAGGTGGTGGAGGCCGAGCTAGCTGTGGCCCAGGTGGTGGAGGCCCGGCTAGCTGTGCCCCAGGTGGTGGAGGCCCGGCTAGCTGTGGCCCAGGTGGTGGAGGCCCGGCTAGCCGTGGCCCAGGTGGTGGAGGCCCGGCTAGCCGTGGCCCAGGTGGTGGAGGCCCGGCTAGCCGTGGCCCAGGTGGTGGAGGCCCGGCTAGCCGTGGCCCAGGTGGTGGAGGCCCGGCTAGCCGTGGCCCAGGTGGTGGAGGCCCGGCTAGCCGTGGCCCAGGTGGTGGAGGCCCGGCTAGCCGTGGCCCAGGTGGTGGAGGCCCGGCTAGCCGCGGCCCAGGTGCTGGAGGCCCGGTTAGCTGCAGCCCAGGTGGTGGATGCCCAACTAGCTGAAGTTGTAACCCAGGCAGCTGAGATAGGAACCAGGGTAGCTGTAATTGTAGCCTGGTTAGCTCAGGGGTTGGGCCTGCTAACTGTAGTCCAACATGGCATGTGCTCCTAGCCGGTCCAGGATTTATTTCAATATCACCAGCTAAAAGTAAAATTAGCACAAGTTCCAAAGCTCCCAGGGATAATCTAGTTGTAAGTGAACAATCAAGTTTACATGGGGGTGGCCTGGCATATCCAGAATTGAGAAATCTTGTGAACAAGAGGTATTGATTCCTCTTTACTGCGTATGGAGTTGAGTTTTCCATTTTCCGAGGGCCCGTTAAACTCCAGAAAAGGTAACAACATATAGCAATGAAAAATACACATGTTGATGGCACAATCCAAGGAAATTTGATGGTTTTATAGGTGCATATTTCTGATTGACTGATTGGTGAGGTGAAGTTTGTTGGTCTACTTTCTCACCTGAAAACATTTTAAAACAAATTTTTATGACAAACTATTAGTGGTTTGAAACTATAACATTTCTTCACTTCATTTACTCTGAGCTTTCTCGTGTTGATTTGTACTGCATGATTGTAACAGTACTTTGGCCCCCGTTGATGATGTATGCAAGTCTATAATTACAGAAAAGTAAACATATTTCCATGTTTCTCCAAACAGAAATGAACGGTGAGAAGGAGACTGATTCCTGCTGTGATCAGTTTAGCAGATCAGCACCGGCAGCCTTTAGTTAATGGGCTGATCTTAACCAGCCTCCACTGGTATCTTTCACAGACCTGTTTGAGGACCTGAAGCCTCCACATACAAGCAGTTAACCAGTCTTATATCTCTGGAAGTTCATCTGACTAATGCATAGCTGTTGGATCTTAAGATCTTCAGACTCAACACAGAAAAGTGTTGTTTCCATGAAGGTAGATGAACATCTGTGAAGCTACGTCAGCTATACAGTTTGTTCAGAAACATTTTATTTCACTCTAAAAAACAATTTTTGACTCTGAAGGAGGAAAACAAAAATCAACATAAAATAATTTTAAAACTGAATTTACAACCAGATGGTCTGTCCGGATAGACTCTACAGCTTTGATGATAAAAGTGGCTGACAGTAGAGCAGTGACTGGTCTTTTATAACCTGTGATTTTAACATCACAGCTGCAGTGCATTCTGCAAGATTTAGGTCCACTCTGTTTATATCAGCATGAGGATGATTAAAATGAGGTGTCCTTTCTTTAACCTATGATAGAAAGTCTTTCTGCTGTTTGTCTTTCAGACCGCCTTCAGGATTATGTTGGGAAAGAGGAGGATTTCTCTGACCAGCAGCTCTGTGGACAGGAGAGGAATTCCAGTTTGGACCAAGAGGAACCAGAACCTCTGCAGATAAAAGAAGAGAAGAAAGAACCAGAACATTCCTGGACTAAAGAGGAAACCATGGAGCTCAACATAAGTGAGCAGGAAGAGCAGCTTGTTCTGAAGCAGCAGGCTGAAAATAAACGAGAAACTTTCCCCATGTTTGAGGTGTCCTTTCTTCAACCTACAAAAAAAAAATCTTTCTTATGTTTGTCTTTCAGACCGCCTGCAGGATTATGTTGGGAAAGAGGAGGATTTCTCTGACCAGCAGCTCTGTGGACAGGAGAGGAATGCCAGTTTGAACCAAGAGGAACCAGAAGATCTGCAGATAAAAGAAGAGAAGAAAGAACCAGAACATCCCTGGACAAAAGAGGAAACCATGGAGCTCCCCATTAGTGAGCAGGAAGAGCAGCTTGTTCTGCAGCAACAGGCTAAAGATAAAGGAAAGAAACTGTCCCCATGTTTGACACGGAAAGAACACTTTCTAAAAAAGAAAAATGTTATGGTTCACGTGAAATCTCACACAGGTCAGAAGATTTATGAATGTCGGTCCTGTGGAAAGAGCTTCACTTATAAACATCATCTTGAAACACACATGAGAATTCATACAGGAGAGAAGCCTTTTTCCTGCTCGATTTGTGGCAAAAGTTTTACTCTAAAACATCATTTGACTGGACACATGAGAATTCACTCAGATGAGAAACCTTATTCCTGTACCATTTGTAACAAAAGTTTTACTAAAGAACATCATTTGACTCGACACATGGGAATTCACACAGGTGAGAAACCTTATTCCTGTGACATTTGTAACAATAATTTTACTCAAAAGGGTAATTTAACAATTCACATGAGAATTCACACAGGTGAGAAACCTTATTCCTGTGACATTTGTAACAAGAATTTTACTCGAAAGGATCATTTGACTTCTCACATGAGAATTCACACAGGTGAGAAACCTTTTTCCTGTACCATTTGTAACAAGACTTTTACTGAAAAGGGTAGTTTGACTTCTCACATGAGAGTTCACTCAGCTGAGAGGCCTTTTGTATGTTTGTGCTGCAGAAAAAGCTTCACTCAGAAGTCTAATCTTGACAGACACATGAGAAGTCACACAGGTGAGAAATCTTTTTCCTGTACCATATGTAACAAGAATTTTAAAGAAAAGAGTAATTTGACTTATCACGTGAGAATTCACAAAGGTGAGAAGCCTTTTGTATGTTTGGCCTGTGGAAAAAGCTTCACTGAGAAATCTAGTGTTGATACACACATGAGAATTCTACGACGGAGTATTAGGGCCACACATGAAGAGAAAAAATATTTTTGCCATGACGAGATTAAACTCGACATGTCAACTTTAAAGTCGCATGTCACATTAAATCAAC
>NW_024038742.1:0-14187 GCF_016077235.1 Cyprinodon tularosa | reverse complement strand
ATATGCTAACACATGTTGCTAAGTGTAGTATAGGATGGGTGAGTTAAATTCACTTCCATCTGGTGTGTCCCTGCAGCGTTTTAGGCATGCACCTGTTCAGCTGCAGGTTTAAGATCTCAAGTCCAAATTTGCACTTTAACACTGAAGCGATTGATCCTAGAAAGAACTTTGACTCCCTCCTCTGGTCCTTGGTCACTGTGTTTCAGGTCAGACTCTGACATGTAGTTCAGACATGTCTGTCTGTCTATCTGTCTGTCTATAATTTTTATTTTTTTTTTTTTTAGGTTTTGACTCAAGAGGACTGGAATTATGTGCTGTACAATGCCATGGCTTCTGTCTCAGCTTGGGCCGCTCTGTACTTCATAGTACTAATAATTTTGGGAAAGAACGTGGTTCTCAACATCCTGTTGGGCATCTGTGTGGACGGCTTGATGTCTAACGTGAGGACCTGTCACAGTTAATTTTCTCCCTTCACTGAAACCCTCTCAATTGCAGAGACACATCAATGTAAATCTGTTTTCTGCTCTTCAATCTAGGAGTCAGAAGGACTCTCACAAAGTCCAGGATCTGATCCCATAGTCATAAGCACAGACGTAAGTTTTTAGCCTCTCTCAGATAATTTTTTAATACATTAGTGAGTTAGCTAACCTTTTAGTTTCCCACTCCTAAATACACCACTCTGTGGTGCCTCTTATAGGTTTTCACAAAGGTTGATTTGTTTCACATTGTAATGAAATATAAATTAAAAGTGCAGTGTCTATTTTTATTTTTTTTTAGTCACATTTTATGCTGCCTTTCAAAGTTTGTTTCTGACAAGTTTTCATAGCTACAGACATATATTTGCTGATTCTTCTCTACATAATAGCTGAAGTTCTGGAGGACAGCATTAAGTCTCATACAGTAGCCATTCGAAATCTCCCCACTTTCCTTGATGGTTCCTTGGCTGGTCCCTTACAATTCCTTTTTAAACATCAATATTTTTACAAAATATTATTTTTGTCATGATTTGTGGACATTAAGATCTAAAGAGAAGCACTATCTCCTGTAATTGAGTGAAAGAGTGGAGTGAGAGTAAAAAAAATATGCAAGAGTCACTCCAGTGTCTGGAAGTTGGAGGGGATTTTGTTTAGAGTTGCAGGGAAGTGGGATGCCGTTCGGCTGGTGTTTGACTGGGAAGGGCCATTTTAAATGTTTGTTACATTAGCAGTGGTTTTTAAGTCTTGCTGCACTTTCCCATTTGGATATAGCCCTGGGCTTTTATTGGGCTGCCCTAACTCAGGAATATGCTTTGATCTAAACCCAGTTTTCCCAAGTCCGAAAGAGCATCTGGCTTTTGCGCAACACCCCTCAAATAGGTAGCTCATCAGCAGGCTTTTGCAGAGTTGAATGGTTTGCAGAATCAATCAAAAAAACTTTATTTCTATAGCACATTTAAAAAACACTGGGGTAACCCAAGTGCTGTAGTAAGCGAGGGTTCAGCACCGTTTTACAGGAACGTCTTTTTTCTTTCTTTGTCCATTGTAGTATTCTGCAGAATCTATTCTCCCTCATATTTACAAATCTTTACACAGATTGTCATCATCACATCACAGAGGCTCTTTAGACCCTCAACAATCAACACAGGCGTTTTGATAACTTCAGCAAAAATTGATGAATGAACATTTTCATGATTTTTGCTGGTTTTTGATGTTTTTCAATTTGTAAATTGAATTTCTGTAACAGAGTAAAAGTATTTGTTGGAGTGAGAGCAGAACATGGCTCCTTGGATAGTAAAGGTTACAGACCCATGGCTTATCCACATAAAGTATTTATGGAACACAATGAAGCTAGTGTTTTTAATGCTAAATATTATGGGAGAGTGCATCCTTTTCAAATGCTCTTTACACAGAATAAATAATAAAAAAATCTATTATGTCTCATGCATAAATATTTGCTTACATATTTATCAGGTCCACTTAAGAACCAACCAGTCCTCTTCGGACTCTGTAGAGATTCCGTCGGTTCAAGATGAAGAAGCTAACCAAGACCATGTAAGTCTGAATGAAACACAGCTCTTTAGTGCAGCTGCATCAATAAGTACATCAATAAGTTATTCTTGAAAGGTTAAATGACTTTTCATGACCTTAAGAGAGGCTGCTGTGTTTTAAAGAAGAATACAGAATAACATATCAACTCATTTCTGTAAACAACCAAAAATAGTTTTAAGTCGTAGGTAAATAATTTTCAAATGTCAAATCATTCTAGCTTAAACATGTATATAAATGTACTCTTTATCAGACAATATTGTCCCAAAAGTTGGAAAATTACTATAAAAAAAAAAATCTGTCTTAAAATCTGTGTCTTTTTTTCCCCATTATCTTATGCAGGCCAGTTAGTTATAAGTCAGCCTGAACACCTAAATTCGGCAAAATATATATGAACGGTCTTCTGTCAGTCTATTTATTCGGTCATAGCATCTTGATTCATATGTCGCAGCTAATATATGCAAAAGTTAAAATAAGAAATAGGAATCGTTTCCTTTCCCATTGAGTTCCGTCCCAGAGTTCACGGGGATGGACGTCTGTGTCTTCGGCAGGCGTAGAGCTAACAGAACTGGCAGCGTTGCGAGGCAAGGGCTCAAACATGTACGGCTGGAAGCCTTCTACACCAAACCAAGCTTCTGCCGCCCTGGCATCTTCTTCCACAACAACTTCGTCTCCGCTTTCCTCTAAATAAGAAATATATGACGGAGGAGATTCATCCACAACCTCCGACTCAAAACTCTCCTCCTCTTGCATGTTTCCGCTGTCCATAGCGTTCCTTGACAGTGTCGTTTCTAAGTCACCAATTTAGTGCTACTTGGTCTCGATGTAATTTTCCATTGGGAACCTACTACTGTAGCACTAAGTTGCTAACTGGTTAGCAGGATGCTTCCGAGACACTGGCCCCAACCAAACACGCTTGCAAGCCTTCTGACACAACATTCCCACCCTCTTGAAAAACGAACAATCGTACTAACTTTATTCATTCGTGTAAAGGCGTGCACCACTCAGGAGAATTCGGAAATGCAATGGTTGGAACGGCCGCTTCCCTACGACTTTAAGTCTTGCTGTACTTTCCCATTTGGATATAGCCCTGGGCTTTTACTGGGCTGTCCTAACTCAGAAATATGCTTTGATCTAAACCCAGTGAAGTCAGAAAGAGCATCTGGCTTTTGCGCAACACCCCTCAGATAAGTAGCTCATCAGCAGGCTTTTGCAGAGTTGAATTGTTTTTAGAATCAATCAATCAACTTTTTTTCTATAGCACATTTAAAAACGCTGGTGTAACCAAAGTGCTGTAGTAAGTGAGGGTTCAGCAATGTTTTCAGCAAAGTTTTTTCTTTCTTTGTCCACTGTAGTATTTTGCAGAATCTGTTCTCCCTCATATTTGCAAATCTTTACATGGATTGTGGCAATTTTTTTTTCTTTTTTGCTGCTCTTCCTTAAAGACCAGAAGCATCACAGAGGCTCTTTAGACCCTCAGCAATCAACACAGGCGTTTTGATAACTTCAACAAAAATTGATGAATGAACATTTTCATGATTTTGCTGGTTTTTGATGTTTTTCAATTTGTAAATTGAATTTCTGTAACAGAGTAAAAGTGTTTGTTGGAGTGAGAGCAGAACATGGCTCCTTGGATAGTAAAGGATACAGACCCATGGCTTATCCACATAAAGTATTTATGGAACACAATGAAGCTAGTGTTTTTAATGCTAAATATTATGGGAGAGTGCATCCTTTTCAAATGCTCTTTACACAGAATAAATAATAAAAAAAAACTATTATGTCCCATTCATAAATATTTTCTTACATATTTATCAGGTCAACATAAGCATCAACCAATCCTCTTCGGACCCTGAGGCCAACTCGGTTCAAGACGAAGAAGCTAACCAAGACCATGTAAGTCTGAATGAAACACAGCTCTTTAGTGCAGCTGCATCAATAAGTACATCAATAAGTTATTCTTGAAAGGCTTAATGTTTGTTCATGACCTTAAGAGAGGCTGCTCTGTTTTAAAGAAGAATTCAGAATAACATATCAACTCATTTCTGTGAACAACCACACATAGTTTAAAATGTCATTACTACCCTACATGGTACAAAACATATAGGGCTTGAAGGGTGCCTCCTGTTTCTTTCAAGTGGCATTAGAAAATGACACTGAGCTAAACAGACTGCTTAAGACCATACCAGTTTGTTAAATTCATAAACAGCAAACTGTTCAGTCTGCAGCTGACATGAGAAGTCACCTGTTCTCAAGTGTTACCTGTATGAAAAAAAGTCAAGTATGGATACAGAGTTTACTGCCTTTAACTTGAATCTGCCAGTTCCCACTGTAAACTGCAGACCTGAACTGCTTGCTTGTGAAAATAACTGTTGTGTGAATGCTTCACCCCCTAGGGAGGTGTATGGTGGAACTGGAGGATGCAACGCTGTTTTAAGGACTTTGAGGACTGGTCCTTGTTTTTGTTCTCTCCACAGAACAGGCAAGTCATAGATGCACACACACACTAAGACACGGATATTCACTGTCAGCATATTAAGTCCTTAAATCACCTTAAAGAGGGATGAAATTCTCGTTCACCATTTTGTAAACATGGGGACTTCAGTTTTCTTCTGCTGGACTCATTCTCAAAGGCCATTGGCTTGGTCTAAAGCAGACTGTAGTTTCTTGCATGATTGATACTATAAAGAAGTGGACCACTAAGAGACGTTTTGTTCATCATGCAACAATTGCATGCCTGTCCACCCAAGCTGTACTCTAGACAAGGAGAGCACTAAAGCAGCCATTAAACATATGGTTGTTCAGGTTCAGAACTGACCATAAAAATATGCCCAATAACGGGACACAGCAAACACGTGGTGGATGGTGCTGACTCAGGTCAGATAAGATTACATTTTTAGAAAAAGCATCGTGAAAGCAAAGTACTCTAAATAGGAAAGATTGTGGTACTATCGGAATGTGAGGATGCTTTTTCTTTAGTTATGACAGAAAAATTGGTCAAACTCGATGGAAGATGGATGTAGCTAAATACAGGAGAGTCCTTTGGAGAAAAAAATATGTTTTATTCTGCAAATTACTTTTAGTAAGGGTAGAAGTTTACTTTCCAACAGGAAAACAACCATAAACATGCAGCCAGAACAATGAGTTTAATGTCTAGGAATGGCCTTGTCAAAGCCCAAACAGAAATCTGAATGAAATGTAAAGCAGATCCTAAAAGTGAATCTTTACTGATATTCTCAGTTTAGTTTGGCATAATATGAACTATTTTCATAAAGAGTGGGGAAAAATTTTAGTTCCTTTAGGTCAGGCATGCCCAGAGTCAGTCCTCGAGGGCTGCTGTCCTGCAGGTTATAGAGGTTTCCCTGCCTTAGCACAGCAAAAAAAAATCCTGTTAATCAGCTATCAATGAGAACCAGCTGTGCTGGAGCAGGAAACCTGCAGGACAGCAGGATTTTAGGCATGCCTGCTTTAGGTCAATTAGATTCTCTTTAAATTAATTTCACTTTTCTCTTTAAATTATTGCTTAGACTGCTCAAAAAACAGCTAAATGGGTATTTAGAACAAAATAGTTAAAATCGTCATTTACAGAATATAACATGAATCACATAGTACAAAAAAAACTAATTTTTTCTTGTTATAGTTGTAATCATGTTATGTCTAACATTTCCAACTGCATGTGTGTTTTCTCAGGTTCCGTCTATTTTGCAAGCGTCTCATCTTCCACAGACCATATAATAGCATGATTCTGTTCTTTATCCTGATAAACTGCGTCTTCATCGGCTGTGAGAGGCCTTCCATCGAGCCTGGGAGCAAGGTAAAAGAAATTTCACACACCTTCCAGCACCCCTTAAGCATACATACCCCATGAATTTGGTCCCCATGTAAACAGATTAATGTCCCCACATTGTCGTGAAAAAGTACCCACACACAATATATACACCAGCCCAGCCTGATAATGATAGAAGAACTGCATATTTTATAACCTAATCAGACAGTCCAGATTACCTTGAATGTGTGACATGAGTACCCACAGCAGCACAGACAGGATTTTAAAAGAAACTAGCTGTTTGATAGAATTGTAATAAGTGGATCACATGTCCCTCAGGAACGACGGATCTTGGATCTTGGCGGTTATGTCTTCTTTGCCATCTTTTTTGTGGATATGCTCATAAGGGTAAATTTAACTTCATTTGATTTTATGATCAAACAATTGTACCTTAAGCATAATTAAACAGTTATTTTTAACAGATCATTGCAAGTGGATTCATCTTCGGAAAGCAGAGCTACTGCAAATCCCTCTCCAACATCACAGAAGTCGTTCTCGCGATCATATCCATTGCTGGCATGTCTTTGGGCTCCCTCAAAGTTATATATGTCTTTCGTTCCCTCAGGTGTATCATTCATATTTATATCGTGAAGTGATTGTTGTATTCCTGCAGATTCAGCGTCTGCATATGCACCCATCAGCCGAAAGACAGATTTTATTTGTGCTTGATTTATCCAGGATTGTCAAACAACAGGCCAGACTCAAAGCGATTTATATGAGAATATCATCATCTTTTAGTGAAGGTCACCTTCATTTGCAGCATTCTCATCTTTTTTTACAGCATCATCGGAGTACAGGTTTGGTTGAACTCACGAGCATCATCTAGAGATAGTCCAACACATCTCTACATTTTTTATTTTGTTACAGCTACAAACATTTAATCTAATGACAGTAGTGTCTGCTGACAGCAAGTAGCAAATAAAAAATGCTAATTTAAATAGCGCCGTCCAAATTTAGTGTCCAAGCAATCTTAATAGATCCCCTGCAACATATCTGCACATGCACTTTTTGTTCATACTAGCAATTTGGCTCTCCTTATTTGGGATCTTAGTCAATATACCCTCCATGTATCGTGGAGCTTTACGTTTTCTAAAAAACAATGGACTAAAATATTTTTCTGGTAGAAACTGCAACAAAAGGTGCTTTTGTCTCAGTGAGGCTGAATGATTAAAGAATGCTTCAAATTTCACAGTTTTTCTTGTCAAATCTCTGATGTATTTTCCTTTGACTTTTGTAAAAAAAAAAAAAAAAACCCTTCTTAGAGTTTTCGCTGTCAGCATCTAAATCTCCCTATATTACAAAAAGTGTTGTGTTGAAGTAACTTTAAAAAATGTGAATCGTTAAAGGCGTAGGCAAAGTTACTTCAGTGACAGACTACTAACAATGTTCCTCTGTTGTGCATCATTAATATAAAAGCCTGCAAATTGTGACAGCTGATTAAACTAAATGCTTTGCTTTCATTTCTTTCACTCCAACTGAAGCTGTTTAAGGGGAAGTTCTTCCACTGCGTGGGTCTGGATGTAACTGCCATCGTCAACAAGTCGGACTGTCTGTCAGCCAACTACGAATGGGTTAAAAAGGACTACCACTTTGACAAAATTTTTCAGGTATAACTTGTTTTGGTCTTTTGATTTTTTCGATTACAAAAAAAAAATTCAATTCAACATATTTTATTAGAATTAAAGATAAAAAGTGTTTGTTTTTTCTGTATCAAAATAGGAGGCAAACCCTCACCAAATCTTCACTTGTTTTCCTTTCTAAAAGGAAATCAAATAACGTAATGATGCACTGACCGCTTTGTTTACTCCTTTTTCCTCCCCCAGTTGCTTATCTTTTTTTTAGGATAAAAGTTTTTATACTTAGAGTCGTAGTTTATTCAAAGCTGTGCCATATTTCTGTGCTTAGTTCTATCTTATTAACACAAAAGTTAAGTTTTATGCTCATACACATTGGTCAAGCTTTTTGTAAAACTTTCTGTAAAGATTATTTACATTTTTCCCAAAGAAGGCTCTGTTGATTCTGATCTACAAAGTTTTGATCTGCACTAACAGAAGCCATATCACATGCAGTATGAGTGACTGAAATAATCATGCACTAATCATGACGCTTATATTTTAGAGCAAGTAGTGCTTGTTTAAAATATTTTAAAAAAATCTATATTCAGTTCATGTCCCAGAGTCTTCATCATACTAAGGGGGTACACAGAAAATTTTATCTGAGAAAGTGAGATGGACCCTTAGGTGCTAGGTGTGACGCTGTCTTTCTAAGAGCGATTGGTTGCGACAAGAAAACACAAACAATTGCTCTCCTAATCAATTGAGAAAACTGCTCATAGAATTTAAACTAAATAAGAATTGGGTCAATAATGATGATGAAAATTGATTAAACGCAAGTGGACAGAGGAGCAGTGGCTGCTTTTATTTGTAAAGAAGCAAACAGGAGCGTTTATAGTTCATTTTGTCCCTGATATCAAGGTGTGATTAAAAAAAAAGGTAGATTTAGGAGTGCTTGTTGGGAAGCTCTTGGCTCTGCAAAAATCATGTGCAGCACAGTGAATGCCGATCTACCCAGTTCACCTCTTCCCATGTTTATCTTGTTCTTTATCTTGTCTTTATTGGTCTAGGTTATACATTTTTCTTTGACGTTTCCTGATTTTTTTTGTATGTTTTGAAGCATTTTATAATCTGTAAATAACATTAATATTCTCTTTATTATTCCCATATTTTTATCTTTAATTGTGGTTGTTTATTATTTCTCTTTTTTGTTATTATTATTTTTAGGCTTTGGTAGCCTTTATTTTAGTTTTTTTTTTAAGTAAGTAGACAGGAAATGAGATAGAGAAAGAGGGAATATATGCCACAAAGGTCACCAGGCCAGGACGCGAACCTGTGACCGCTGCTTTCAGAAACAAAGCCTATATACAAGGGATGTAACCCCCTGCATCACCGTCTTTGAATCTATTATTTATCCTTCTTAGCAGAAGTACACCTTTAACCTGTCCTGCTGTTGGACTTGTTGAATTTCCCACCAATGGGATGATGAAGTTGATCTTATCTCCGCATTGATATTTCAGTGATTGCAATGAATCATTTGTCTCCCAGTTAGATATTTTCGGCTTCTTAGGCTGATAACATAAAATGTAGCATTTGTAGCAATAATGAGACAAAATGGGGACAAAAACCAGCTGTTCCTGCTGTTCAGTCCGGCTAGATGCAGACATTCTTATTTTCCTTAAGTTTATCATTCTTATATCGTTATTTGAATACAATTAAAGAAATCTCACTTTAAGTTTTAAAATGAACCACTTTATTTGATGTGTCCCCTTCAGGCCATGTTGAGTTTAACTGTGATGCTTTCCATGGACAGCTGGGTGAGACTCATGTATGACGGTGTGGATGCAGTCGGCATTGACCAACAGGTATTTGGATTCTCTCCTATACGCAGCTCAGCCTGACTGAACTGTAACATGTTAGAAGCACAACTCTTTCAGGATTACCAGGTCAAAGTTGGTAAAGCAGGAATTGCTACCTTTGTATAGAACAAGTGCATAGTCTGGACAGTGGTGACTCTTATGAACAATGTCAGGAAGAAGCTGTATTATCTTTTAAAGTTTTAACAGAAAGAAACAGACTTAAGCACAACTTTTTCCTCATGGCTATGACGGAAACTGCTGTCAGAACACAGAAACTACCTCAGTTCAATAAACTGACTACTGCACAGTCATGATGTTTACCAGACAACATACATACTGTACGGCCAAGTTTCCTTATATCCTGTACACTGACAGTAAAGCTTTTTGTAGAGGATGTTTATTAGAGCAGCAGCAAGCTTGCAGTTACACAGAGACCCAAATAAAAAAAAGCAAATGTTGATTTCCCTGTCCCCAGCCTGTGACCAATTACAATAATTGGAGGATTATTTTCTTCGTCACCTTCATACTGTTGAGCTTAATTCTGGTGAACATGTTCGCCGGAGTGATGGTGGACAGCTACAGCAGATGTCACCGCGGGCGTCATCAGTTGGACGACATGGAAATGTGTAAGACAATTAACTCACTGGTTTACCTATAATAAGAGACTTAGACAGACTTTATTTTGTTATTTTGTACACACAAGTGTAAACAAAAAGGCATTTAGTTAAGTACAGCTCTCCAGACTATTTCATATTTTTAAAGTGCAGCCTTGATAAGTTTAGCAGCAGTGATAGAAACATTGTGATGAAATACAGTAATATAAACGTATGACTGTATAGTTACAGTTCTAACATTCTGTTTTTTTTTTATAACCCATAAAAACATTAAATAAAAACAATGTTTTTTCTTTAGAATCTCCAAAACCTTCATCACAGGTTTTTTTAATGCACGTAGCATTGTACATTTTTAGTTTGTGCAAATTAACACTACCTAAACAAAAATAATACAGTTTGAACCTTGCTTTGATTACAGATATGTCTTCGTTTGTAATTTAATTTAATTTTATCTTACAGCTGTTCTGTGAAACCCTCAGAGGTTTGTTAGAGACAATAGTGAACACTCAGCATTGTCAAGTTTATTTCAAAATATTTTAGACACTCCGTTGGGATAATAAATTAGATAACGAATGGGAAACAGCAGACAGGTACTGGAGAAGGTTGTAGAGAAAGTTATAAAGCAGAATCGTTTTTTTGAACCCTGTCCAATTCTTCATAGAGAGCAGGGCCCCAAAAATGACAATGCCACAGATTGGGAACCACCATAAAATAAACATTCTCTTGATTATTTTACTGTAGATGTATTTGCACATGTACATAAAGCAATTACATGAATGCAAAAATATTTTTTATGTAATGATACAATTCATCATTTAAAATTTGTTATGTCTTTAATTTAACATTGAAATATTTCAGTGTGAATGTTATTGATTAATGTTATATGTAATATTTTAATCATATTTTAAATAATTAAGTGTTACATTTACTTATTCATGAGACAATTAGGTTTAGGTATTTCATCAGATATTTCGGGCTTCCACATAATCAATTCAGTTCAATTCAGTTTATTTATATAGTGCCAATTCACAACACATGTAATCTCCAGGCATTTTACAGAAACAATTCAACCAGATCATGCAGTCAAATTGATTAAAGGTTTTCTATCTAAGGAAAACCAGTTGATTGCATTGACTCATTGACTCGAAGGTAATCCCTCATCACAGAGGGATCACATCTCAAACATGGTGAAAATCATCTTAAGAATCTTTTAAATAAATTTTTGAACTCAGTCCAGATTAATGAACCTCCCGTAGAGGAACAGATATTCAAAAGACTATTTTAAAAACAAAAACTTATAATTTGTCATAAATATCTTCTTGCAGAAATTAAATTTTAGAACAGTTTAATATACAAAAAAAAGTTTTCATCACCTATGTCCAAAAAGAGGATGCTGTTGATATTTGTGAAAAATATATTTTAACCATAATTATTTATGTTTGCTGTGAGGGACACGGTGAACATTTGAGATGGATGGAACTAAATGAACTAAAAGAAAACCTGCAAAAGGATACTATAGGATTTAAACTGGGGTTTAAAGTTCACCAAGGAGGGATGAACCCAAATTCTTTACTTTATATTATTTTTACTAGTCAAACAAGTAAAAGCTACATTAAAACTTTGCTTCCAATTAACAGCTATATCCTTTGTTATGGTCGTGTTTCAGATCATGTTAAAATATGGTAGGAATTGTGGTTAATAGTGCAAAATAAAAAAAAAATGTCAATGGGTGTGATTACTTTTGCACAGCCCCCCATTTATCATTGTCCTCATGTTTTTGTTTTTTTAAAAGGCTATCCTGAATTACCAACAGATCATTTTTATATAATGGACGCTTCTGAGATACGTCTGAAAATGTACAGAATCGTGAACAGTGCTAGAGTGGAAAAGTTCATCAATTTCCTCATCATCTTCAGTGTGCTGTCAATGGGTGCAGAACGCTATGAACAGTCTGAGGTAAGGCACAAATTTAAACAGAGTGGAGGACTGGTTGGTTTCAGCTCTTGATGGACTATTGAATAACCTGTTTGTCTTCAGTCTGTGGAAGTCTTTTTGAAATGGGTGTTCTACATCTCAACCGGCCTGCTTTTCCTTGAAATCCTGCTGAAGTTATATGTATTTGGCTTTGAAAGATATCTGAGAAAGAGGTAAGAGACCTTCATGTTCTCCGTCCTTTCACTTCCCTCTGCCCATGTCCAGTGAATGCCTGATCCATATTATTATGTGTTTAGAACAAACATTGTAGATATCACCGTAGCCCTGATTTCGGTCACCAGCCTTGTTCTGAAAGAGCTGAAGCAGTCCCAACGTATTCCCATCAACCCCAGCATCTTCAGGGTCTTGAGACTCTTCAGATTGGTTCAAAGTAAAAAATCAAACATGAAGACTTCATTCAAACCTCTTCTGTTAGATACCAATTGTGTACAGACTGCTTCCCCTGAAAGCTCATGTGTTTTTTGTTCAGTTGCCAGGCTCAGTATCATCACAGATCTTGTTTCACTTATCACCAAAACTCTGTGCGAGGTAAAACACACACTATGCTGGTCTGTTGAATTGGTTTGAAAAACAAAAAAACCCAAAACGGATAAAAAATGCGTAAAACTTAAAAAGTGCTTAAAGAAATACTATAATTTTATTATGTTTTTAGATGTAACCAGCTCTTTGTTTCCAGATTCGAAGCCTCATTCTGCTGACTGTACTGTACTTCTACATCTTTGCTGTGATTGGAGTGGAACTCTTTGGCAGTATAGGTCAGTCCCACTACTTGCATAATAGACACAAGATTGGTATTGCCGAATTCTTATTAAAGGTGCAAAGAGCAAACCTTATGGAGAAGTTAGTTCCCTCTGGTGAAAGGTTGAAACTAGGGCTGAAAAAATTAATCGGATTAAGCGATTATTGTAATATTCGTTAAATAATTTAGTAATCGATTCATCGTTACCTGGAGTATAGAGACTGTAAAACATGCCTTTTAGCTGACAGACTGACCCACAACTTACATCATCATTTTGCATTTAAGATAAAAAAACAAACAACCTTTTAATCTGTCAATATTAGCCATCCAGAACTTTATTTTAGAGATTTTATTTTCACATGGTTTAATTCCTTTAAAAAATCTACAATAAGAAACCTTTGGCTATCCAATTATTAATTGATTAATTGAAAAAATTATTGACAGATTAATGATTAGCTAAATAATCGTTAGTTGCAGCCCTAGTTGAAACTACACCTGTATTGTGCACTTGCATGAGGGGAGAGAAAAAAAAGCTCAGCAGTCTGCTGCTGCACAGATCTGTCTAAAAGCGTGATATAATTTGGGGTGAGACAGTTATATATATAGAAGTTATTTTAACATTTTTCCGACCAGTCCAAGGCGGATCTGAGTTCCCTCATTGTTTAAAGCTTCTCCACATTTACTCTTGTGTTATTCACCCATCAGACTCTAGTTTTGCCCTTTTCGTTGCAATAGGCACAAACTTTTAACCTGGCATAAGCCAAATGGATAAGTGTGGTTCAATTTGACTTCTACAATGTATGCGCCTGGAAAGGCTCCTGTGGAAAGTGTTCGCTAAATGGAGGGAGTTTTAGTACAATTGTTTGAGCTGATTGAGTTAATCACCAATCACCATCCACCCCCCACGTTGAGCTTTTAGCCCATCTCAGCACCAGTAGCAGCTGTGATACATCATATGTGCGCATATTTGGGTTTTATATTTGCTTACCATTTGTAAATGGCATTTAATTCATCCATAACAATTTCAACAATGTTATCCTAGTACACCTTGAAAGAAAGCATGTCCCTCCTTTTAGATGTTGGTAAAGATTCTCAGTCATCTGGGTCATAGTCAATCCAAAAATGTAAACACATAAGAAATAAAAAGCACTGGAATTTGTTTTCCAAGTTTGAAGACCTTTCGCTTCCTATGTAGGAAGCTTTCTCAATTTAAAATGTCTGGATCAGCGTTGAGTTCCCGGGTTTATAGAGTAGCTCAACAAAGCCTTATTATGGCTTAGAAAACATGCAAATTGAACCAAAAGAACAGGTCCACCCCTTAGTAATGGGGATTTGTTGAGGCTGTTGTTGGCCTGCGATACCCAGTACTGGTCTAGGCCTGTGAAAAGGGAGTCGTTAGGGACATTGTTGGTCCGGCTGACCAGGTGAGATGTTTTGTTCCCCTGCATAGCGATAAGAATTGAGATGATAGTGGGAAGGAATCAGCACTATCACTGCATTGTAGGTTTTTGATTGTTATGGATGAGCTGGAACACTTTAGAGTTTACCACATAACTCTGGGCTCCCAAATGTCAACT
>NW_024038741.1:0-25395 GCF_016077235.1 Cyprinodon tularosa | reverse complement strand
TTATCAGGAACTAATGAGGTTCTCCTTTAAATGGTTTATTATCAGGAACTAATGAGGTTCTCCATTCAATGGTTTATTATCAGGAACTAATGAGGTTCTCCATTAAATGGTTTATTTTCTTCCAGTAGGAACTCATCCTGGTCTCCAGCAGAGCAGGGGAACCTGAGCTCCATCCTTCTCCAGCTCTGATTGGTTGGCCTGGAAGTGGTTCTCCACCTTGTCTGTGACCTGTAGTGAAGCTGGGACGTGTTGGCCAATCACAGCGGTCCTCATGTTACCATGGTGATGGATTCCCAGCGAGCAGCTCCAGATTAAGCTCCTCTTTTCTAAGATGTCTTTGTTTTTTCTTTTGTCCTGTTTCTCTCTGTGAAGAACAATCTGGAGCAGCTTACTGCCTGTTTTACTGACTGATCCAATCCAGCACTTTTCAAAATGTCCATTTAGATCCGGACCGGACCGGAACCGGACCTCCTGGAAGCCGTCATCCTGTCCGTCAGTGTTCCGGTCCAATCTCCAGGACCAGCAATGACCTCGGAACCAGCCCAGCCTGCTAATGGAGCATGTTTGGATCAGGACTTGGTGTTTTGCAGGTGATGCAATGTGAGCTCAGGTTGCACAGAGCCTCGTGCTGCAGGTCGACCTGCTGCATTTCACAATAAAAGACGCGCAGACAGCGGAGGAGGGAGGGGCCGGAAGTTCCCTCCGCCTCCCAGCAGCTCTGCAGTCGGGATCTCATGGATCCTCGCTTCGCGTCCCTCGCGTGCTTTTATTTTGAAGAGACCCCCCACAATGCCCCGCGTGCTTCACGCCGCCTCAGCAGCTGCTGCCGCATCAGTGAGCAGAGCAGCAGGATCCCGGGTTTGAACTTCCAGAGACACACGGTAGGTCTGCAGCCCGGTTCGGTCAGAACCAGCCCAGTTCGGTCAGAACCAGCCCGGGAGCCGAGCACAGATCAAAGGGCTTGAGTTTGATGACGTCAGGTATCAGAGCCAGAGAAAGATGATGATGAGGAAGAGCTGAATGACAGGAAGTCTGCTAGAAACATGAGAAATAAGCAGATGGTTCCCCTGTGGCAGTTAGAGGGAAGCTACCCTCAGCATCACGCTGCCATCACCGTGTTCCAGGGTCTGTTCAGGCCATTTGGCTCCAGGCTGGTGGCTCCTGTTCTCTAACTGCTCATATTCTGCTGGCAGGCATTGACTCTCTGGTTCAGACTGGTACAGACATGCCCTGGAGGAGGGGGCGTGGCCCTGGCTGGGCACCCAGACTGGTGGGACCTGTCCTGCCTGGTACGTGTCATAACCCCGGCCTCCTCTCCCTGCAGGTGAACCATGTGTGGTATCTGGGCTTTGTTCGGCAGCGATGAGTGCCTGTCGGTTCAGTGCACCTGTGCCATGAAGATCGCTCACAGGGGCCCCGACGCCTTCCGCTTCGAGAACGTCAACGGCTTCACCAACTGCTGCTTCGGCTTCCACCGGCTGGCCATCGTGGACCAGCTGTACGGCATGCAGCCGCTGCGTGTCAAGAAGTTCCCCTACCTGTGGCTCTGCTACAATGGAGAGATCTACAACCACCAGGCGGTAAGACCACACTGGCTTTAATGGGAACCAGGCTGTTAACAATTCTATGCAGTTTATTTCTATAGTGCCAGTTCAAAACACCTCACCATAAGGCACTTTATAGAGACAACTAAACCAGATCCTCCAGTGAGATTGATTCAAAGTTTTCTATCTAAGGAAAACCAGCTGATTGCATCGACTCATTGACTCTTCAGCAATCCCTCACACTAAGCATGCTTGTAGCGACAGTGGAGAGGAAAAACTCCCTTTGAACAGGAAGAAACCTCCAGCAGAACCAGGCTCAGTGTGAGCGGCCATCTGCTGAGGCCCACTGGGGTTCAAGGAGACAGAAGCAGACATAGAAAAAGAAGCATAGATACAAAAGGCAACTGTCAACCAGCTCCACAGGCGGCCCCGTCCAGGAAACACACAGCCAGGCAGACGAGCTCCGAGCCAGCTCCCATGTCAGAGGATGAAGAGAGCACATCCAGTTAGTCACAGTCAGAGAAACAGGACTACACTGGAAAACAGGCCAAGCTCCAACATCTAGAAACAAAGGTGTTGATGGCAGCAGCACAGCTGATATTTCTCTCCAGGATGGAGTCACAGCCAAACAGGAACAGACCAGATGAAGCTACTATGAGAAAAAGCAGAGAGAGCAGAACGTTAGAGATTGAACTAACAGATTCTGCAGAGTGGGAGAATAGAGATAGAATGAAGCAGAATGATGAAAAAGGGGTCCCTATGTCCTCCAGGAGTCTAAGCCTATAGCAGCAGAACTATAGAGATAGATCAGGATAACCTGAGCCACTCTAACTATAAGCTTTATCAAAAAGGAAAGTTTTAAGCCTAGCCTTAAAAGTAGACAGGGTGTCTGCCTCACGGACTAAAACTGGTAGTTGGTTCCACAGGAGAGGAGCCTGAGAACTAAAAGATCTGCCTCCCATTCTACTTTTAGAAATTCTAGGAACCACTAGTAAACCTGCAGATTGAGAGCGAAGTGCTCTGTTAGGAACATAAGGAACAATCAGATCTCTGATATCAGATGGAGCTTGGCCATTTAAGGCTTTATATGTGAGAAGGAGGATTTTAAATTCTATTCTTGATTTAACAGGAAGCCAATGAAGAGAAGCCAGGATAGGAGAGATATGATCTCTCTTTTTCATTTTCATCAGAACTCTGGCTGCAGCATTTTGGATCAGCTGAAGGCTTTTAACTACAGTTTGTGGACTTCCTGATAGTAAAGAATTACAATAGTCCAGCCTTGAAGTAACAAATGCATGGACTAGTTTCTCAGCATCACCCCTGGACAGGAGATTGCTCATTTTTGCAATATTCCTCAGATGAAAGAAGGAAATTCTAGAAACCTCTTTGATCTGGGATTTAAATGGCAGGTCCTGATCAGCAGTGGTCTGGCCGTCCCTCCAGATCATCACAGCTGATCCAGTCTCCTCTATAGCTGTAGAACAATCAGAACCTCCACATGCAGGCGATGGAGGACGGGTCCGGCTCAGTACCTTAGAGGAGGCCAGTGGGGTTCATGGTGCAGCAGTCTTACCTTGACTCCACAGTGACCCATAGAAAGTTTGGTGGAGGGATGATGGTGGTGTTGAGCTGCTTTGAGGGGTCAGAGGAAACTCTGCAGCCGACCAGGAGATGTGGATGCTTTGTGGGAACGGTTTGACTGATTGTCTGACCTGTTGATGTGAGGGTGGGGGCCTCCTGGCCCCTGGGGACCGCAGCTCCTGAACTGAACCCAGATGTTGTGCATCATAGAGCTGCTGACGATAGTTTTGGTTCTGCTCCGTTTCCTTTCAGCTGAAGACGCAGTTTGACTTTGACTATCAGACCAGGGTGGATGGCGAGGTGCTGCTTCATCTCTACGACCGCTTTGGGATCAAGAAGATGGCGTCCCTCCTGGACGGAGTCTTCGCCTTCATCCTGCTGGACACGGCCAACAGGAAGGTCCACCTGGGGAGGGACACGTATGGCGTCCGCCCGCTGTTCAAGTTCCTCACTGATGACGGCTTCCTGGCGGTCTGCTCCGAGGCCAAAGGTCAGCAGAGGGATTGGAACCGTCCAGCGTCTCTGTGGACGGCAGCTAACCTGTCCTTCTGATCGCAGGCCTTTCAGAGATCACGCACTCCATGGAGACCGCCGCCAGCATCGTCCCCTTCCTGCCTGGACACTACGAGGTCTTCGACCTGAAGCTGAACGGCAAAGTTGAGTCCGTCAAGTTTGAGGAGTTCCACTGCTGCACCAGAGAGCCGGCTCACGCCCTCTACGACGCGGTGGAGGGACTGTCGTCAGGTGAGTCCTCCACCTGCTCCGCTCCCAGCCTTCCTCACTGCAGCTAAAGTCAAACCAACGCGTCTCTCCAGGTTTCGCTGAGGAAACGGTGAAGCGTAACATCAGGAGTCTGTTTGAGAACGCCGTGCGGAAACGCCTGATGGCCCACAGACGCATCGGCTGTCTCCTGTCAGGTAATGGCTGCCGTCTGGGCCGTAGATCAACGGTGATGAGTTCCTCCCTCTGTTAGACCTTCGCTGTGATCCAGATGGTCCAGATGTTTCCAGAACGTTTCCCCATCCAGGATGACCTGATATGACGATGATAGCCTGATAACGGAGACGATCATTGTTATGAGCTCAGCTGGACGACGTCATGGACTGAAACAGGTTTCTGTTCACCGCAGTAGAAGAACTAAAATCAGGGCGACAGTGGAGAGAAAAACTCCCTTTGAACAGGAAGAAACCTGCAGCAGAACCAGGCTCAGTGTGAGCGGCCATCTGCTGAGGCCCAATAATTCAAAATATAAGAGCTCATTAATAAAAATCATTCAGCTCCAAATCAAACTGAATTCAGTTCATCGCTTCTACAAAACCTTTTATCATCATCCTATATTTCTACTGTCTGACTGTTTAAAAGCTCCTTATGTCTGTTTTCTTTTTTAGTGGCATCATCTAAAAACACAACAATAAGAATTAGTCTATTCAAATATAAAATCACTTTTAACAATTAAAAGACAATATAACACTATTTTATCTGTAATAGTATCCAAAATAAACAGCCAGATTCAAGCATTATTTAGCAGACTTTAATGTACTAATTTACTTATAGACGTGTGGAAATCTAGAAAAATAGAATCAGTGGAAATAGATTTCCTCTGTTTGTCTTTATCCTATTTCTAGATGGAACTATTTTTATGTGGAAAACAAAAAGCAGCAGATCTTTAGCATCCTTCTCATGTTATGTTCTACAAAAGAAATAAAAGCTGTTATTTCTACCTGAACTGCTGTCAAAATGAAAACAGTAATAGCAAAGAAATATTGTTAAAGGGAATCAGAAATGTTGATAGTTTACAGTCTTTGCTCATTTTAACAGCAGTTTTCTGAACTCGTCTGACTCAGAATATTTAGTTTTAGAAAAGAAATCCTAACGTTGGTTTCTTTCATTTAAGTTCTACAAATCCAAACTCTCTCCTGCTTCTTTACAGAACTGCAATCAGAAGCTTTCACCTGTTTTAGCCTAGATTATATTTAGTTTTTTAATTGGGACTAGTTTCCTAGCCTAATATTAATTTCACGCACTCATCCAGACTAGAAAACAATCAGAAAGAGAGAAGGAGGAACGTAAAGCAGCACAGTTCCATGCGCTGCTATGTGAAAGGGACAGGAATCAGGAGCTGGAAAAATATGCTGTTCACATTGAATTATTACTAGGGACAAGTAGGTCGGTCCAAATGTTGGTAGGGACATGTCCCTATGGTCCCTATGCTAACCTGCTCCCATGGTAACGAAGCTCCTCTGGGCTCCAGCTGCTCCTCTAAGTCTTCTCAGGCGTAAAAACTCAGAGATGCAGCCAGACTCCAGCAGTAGAGCAAAGCTGCATCCTCCTGCACCAACGATCTCTGTTAACTGCAGTGTGGACATCGCCCTCTGTTGTTCACACTGAATATGACAGCTGGTACAGCTGCTTCTCATCTCTGATGTTCTGCTGGTTCTCTGTTCAGGAGGTCTGGACTCCAGTCTGGTTGCAGCAACGCTGCTGAAACTGTCTAAAGAGGAGAAGCTGCCGTACTCCATCCAGACCTTCTCCATCGGGTCAGAGGACAGTCCCGATGTCATCGCTGCTAAAAAGGTCAGTCCCAGTCAGTCTGTGGGTTCAGTGGCTCCTGGTGCTGTTCGCTGCGTTTTTTTCTTCTGTAAGGTCCAGACTGGGTTCTGTGTCGTCAGGTGGCGGCCCACATTGGCAGCGAGCATCACACGGTGACGTTCACAGCAGAGGAGGGCATCAAAGCCGTGGAGGACGTCATCTTCCACCTGGAGACCTATGACATCACCACCATCCGGGCCTCTGTTGGTGAGCAATCGCTCGGTTCTTAGAACATCTCACTGCTTCTGAGAACCTTTAGCTGCTTCTGAGAACATTTAGCTGCTTCTGAGAAAATTTAGCTCACTTTTGAGAACCTTTTGCTGGTTCTGAGAACCTTTTGCTGGTTCTGAGAACATTTTGCTGGTTCTGAGAACCTTTTGCTGGTTCTGAGAACCTTTTGCTGGTTCTTAGAATCCTTTGCTCAGTTCTGAGAACCTTTTGCTCAGTTCTGTGAACCTTTTGCTCAGTTCTGAGAACCTTTTGCTGGTTCTCAGAACCTTTTGCTGGTTCTCAGAACCTTGTGCTGGTTCTGAGAACATTTAGCTGGTTCTGAGAACATTTTGGTGGTTCTGAGAACATTTAGCTGCTTCTGAGAACCTTTTGCTCGGTTCCTAGAACCTTTTGCTCTGTTCTGAGAACCTTTTGCTGGTTCTGAGAACCCTTTGCTTGTTCTGAGAACCTTTTGCTGGTTCTGAGAATCCTTTGCTCAGTTGTGAGAACCTTTTGCTGGTTCTGAGAACATTTTGCTGCTTCTGAAAACATTTAGCTGCTTCAGAGAACCTTTTGCTGGTTCTTAGAATCCTTTGCTCAGTTCTGAGAACCTTTTGCTCAGTTCTGAGAACCTTTTGCTGGTTCTGAGAACATTTAGCTGGTTCTGAGAACATTTTGGTGGTTCTGAGAACATTTAGCTGCTTCTGAGAACCTTTTGCTCGGTTCCTAGAACCTTTTGCTCTGTTCTGAGAACCTTTTGCTGGTTCTGAGAACCCTTTGCTTGTTCTGAGAACCTTTTGCTGGTTCTGAGAATCCTTTGCTCAGTTGTGAGAACCTTTTGCTGGTTCTGAGAACATTTTGCTGCTTCTGAAAACATTTAGCTGCTTCTGAGAACCTTTTGCTGGTTCTTAGAATCCTTTGCTCAGTTCTGAGAACCTTTTGCTCAGTTCTGTGAACCTTTTGCTCAGTTCTGAGAACCTTTTGCTGGTTCTCAGAACCTTGTGCTGGTTCTGAGAACATTTAGCTGGTTCTGAGAACATTTTGGTGGTTCTGAGAACATTTAGCTGCTTCTGAGAACCTTTTGCTCGGTTCCTAGAACCTTTTGCTCTGTTCTGAGAACCTTTTGCTGGTTCTGAGAACCCTTTGCTTGTTCTGAGAACCTTTTGCTGGTTCTGAGAATCCTTTGCTCAGTTGTGAGAACCTTTTGCTGCTTCTGAAAACATTTAGCTGCTTCTGAGAACCTTTTGCTGGTTCTTAGAATCCTTTGCTCAGTTCTGAGAACCTTTTGCTCAGTTCTGTGAACCTTTTGCACAGTTCTGAGAACCTTTTGCTGGTTCTCAGAACCTTTTGCTGGTTCTCAGAACCTTGTGCTGGTTCTGAGAACATTTAGCTGGTTCTGAGAACATTTTGGTGGTTCTGAGAACATTTAGCTGCTTCTGAGAACCTTTTGCTCGGTTCCTAGAACCTTTTGCTCTGTTCTGAGAACCTTTTGCTGGTTCTGAGAACCCTTTGCTTGTTCTGAGAACCTTTTGCTGGTTCTGAGAATCCTTTGCTCAGTTGTGAGAACCTTTTGCTGGTTCTGAGAACATTTTGCTGCTTCTGAAAACATTTAGCTGCTTCTGAGAACCTTTTGCTTGTTCTGAGAACCTTTTGCTGGTTCTGAGAATCCTTTGCTCAGTTCTGTGAACCTTTTCCTCGGTTCTGAGAACCTTTTGCTGGCTCTGAGAACCTTTTGCTGGTTCTGAGAACATTTTGCTGCTTCTGAAAACATTTTGCTGCTTCTGAAAACATTTAGCTGCTTCTGAGAACCTTTTGCTTGTTCTGAGAACCTTTTGCTGGTTCTGAGAATCCTTTGCTCAGTTCTGTGAACCTTTTCCTCGGTTCTGAGAACCTTTTGCTGGTTCTGGGAACATTTTGCTGGTTCTGAGAACCTTTTGGTGGTTCTGAGAACATTTAGCTCAGTTCTGAGAAACCTTTGCTCGGTTCTTTGAACCTTTTCCTTGGTTCTCCCCCAGAGATGAAAATCAAAGAATCTACACAAATCAGCAGAACCTTCTGGTTCTTTAAATGTCCAAACTGTGAGAACCACACTGAGCATCGTACAGATAAATCTTCCCTCCTGGTGAATTTTGACTTGAAGCAGCGCCCCTCTGTGGTTCTGTTCGGTAAACGCACCCAGTTGGATAAAAACTCTGTATTCTCAAAGTGTGGCGGCGCACCGAAGCTTTGAGACTTCCGTTTCATTTATAGTCGCTATTTTTAGTCAGATGTTCGTGCTTTTATAGGAAATTACTTTTGACTTCATGGAAAAAGAAAATGACACCCCTTCTGGTGGAAATGGGTCACCACCAACCAGGAGCGCATTTTTAGAAACTATTCATAAGAAGTTAGGATTTTAAAACCTTGGAAGTTTTCCAGTTGTGAATATCTTCATCAAACAGTGCAGGTTGAACATGGAGATATTCAGCCACTGATGCGATCCAGTCCTCAGCAGCTGTTCCAGAGATCACAGCTGGATGTTTATTTTACGTTCAGGCTGACTGATCTCTGTAATCCTGCCGCCGTTTCCATTAAAGTTCTGTTTTCTCCACTGAAGGGATGTACTTGGTATCGAAGTACATCAGGGAGAAGACGGACAGCGTGGTGATCTTCTCTGGAGAAGGATCTGATGAGCTGACTCAGGGATACCTTTACTTCCACAAGGCAAGTTTGCTCCGACCTTTGACCTTTGCTCCTCTACCGTCAGCTTTTAATAAATAATCGTCCGTTTGGGCGGAAAAAAAGGAGAATTTAGGGGACGTTTGTCTGGAAAAGGCACCAACCTGGTAGAGATGATGATGTCTTAACATCACTTCTATGGGCCGTATTCAGTATTACTGTTTAATCCCAAATCCTCTAAAAACAAAAGTTTAATAAAGGAGTTTCAATCTACGAGCATAAAGAAATAAAGCAGTAGGCTAGCAGAGTAAGAGAACGCAGGTTTGACGGCTGATGAAGCTGTTAGCATTGGCGTGTCGCTGCTCCATGTGGCCGTTAGTCTGCTCCCATCAGACGGGAATCCATTCAGTTAGCTTTGGTTAGCCTACTAGTTCGTTAGCGCTCTGTGTCTGTTAGGCTGCTTGTTCATTAGCGCTCTGCGTCTGTTAGGCTACTCGTTCGTTAGCGCTCTGCGTCTGTTAGGCTACTCGTTCGTTAGCGCTCTGCGTCTGTTAGCCTACTCGTTCGTTAGCGCTCTGCGTCTGTTAGCCTACTCGTTCGTTAGCGCTCTGCGTCGTTAGGCTGCTCATTCGTTAGAGCTCTGCGTCTGTTAGCCTACTCGTTCGTTAGCGCTCTGCGTCTGTTAGGCTGCTTTTTAATTAGCGCTCCGCGACTGTCAGGCTGCTCGTTGGTTAGCGCTCCGCGACTGTTAGGCTGCTCGATCGTTAGCGCTCTGCGTCTGTTAGGCTACTCGTTCGTTAGTGCTCTGCGTCTGTTAGGCTGCTCGTTCGTTAGCGCTCTGCGTCTGTTAGCCTACTTGTTCGTTAGCGCTCTGTGTCTGTTAGGCTGCTTTTTCATTAGCGCTCCGCGACTGTTAGACTGCTCGTTGGTTAGCGCTCAGCGATTGTTAGGCTGCTCGATTGTTAGCGCTCTGCGTCTGTTAGGCTACTCATTCGTTAGCGCTCTGCGTCTGTTAGGCTGCTCGTTCGTTAGCGCTCTGCGTCTGTTAGGCTACTCGTTCGTTAGCGCTCTGCGTCTGTTAGGCTACTCGTTCGTTAGCGCTCTGCGTCTGTTAGCCTACTCGTTCGTTAGCGCTCTGCGTCTGTTAGCCTACTCGTTCGTTAGCGCTCTGCGTCGTTAGGCTGCTCATTCGTTAGAGCTCTGCGTCTGTTAGCCTACTCGTTCGTTAGCGCTCTGCGTCTGTTAGCCTGCTTTTAATTAGCGCTCCGCGACTGTCAGGCTGCTCGTTGGTTAGCGCTCCGCGACTGTTAGGCTGCTCGATCGTTAGCGCTCTGCGTCTGTTAGGCTACTCGTTCGTTAGTGCTCTGCGTCTGTTAGGCTGCTCGTTCGTTAGCGCTCTGCGTCTGTTAGCCTACTTGTTCGTTAGCGCTCTGTGTCTGTTAGGCTGCTTTTTCATTAGCGCTCCGCGACTGTTAGACTGCTCGTTGGTTAGCGCTCCGCGATTGTTAGGCTGCTCGATTGTTAGCGCTCTGCGTCTGTTAGGCGACTCATTCGTTAGCGCTCTGCGTCTGTTAGGCTGCTCGTTCGTTAGCGCTCTGCGTCTGTTTGCCTGCGCGTTGGTTAGCGCCCTGCGTCTGTTAGCCTGCTCGTTGGTTAGCGCTCTGCGTCTGTTAGGCTGCTCATTCGTTAGCGCTCTGTGTCCCTAGGCTGCTCGTTAGTTAGCGCATTGCGTCTGTTAGGCTGCTCGTTCGTTAGCGCTCTGCGTGTGTTAGCATACTCGTTCGTTAGCGCTCTGCATCTGTTAGGCTGCTTGTTCGTTAGCGCTCTGCGGCTGTTAGCCTGCTCATTGGTTAGCGCCCTGCGTCTGTTAGCCTGCTCGTTCGTTAGCGCTCTGTGTCCCTAGGCTGCTCGTTAGTTAGCGCACTGCGTCTGTTAGGCTGCTCGTTCGTTAGCGCTCTGCGTCTGTTAGCCTGCGCGTTCGTTAGCGCTCTGCGTCTGTTAGGCTGCTTGTTTGTTAGCACTCTGCATCTGTTAGGCTGCTCGTTTGTAGCGCTCTGCGTCTGTTAGGCTGCTCGTTCGTTAGCGCTCTGCGTCTGTTAGGCTGCTCGTTCGTTAGCGCTCTGCGTCTGTTAGGCTGCTCGTTGGTTAGCGCTCTGCGTCTGTTAGGCTGCTCATTCGTTAGCGCTCTGCGTGTGTTAGCATACTTGTTCGTTAGCGCTCTGCATCTGTAAGGCTGCTTGTTCGTTAGCGCTCTGCGGCTGTTACGCTGCTCGTTGGTTAGTGCCCTGCGTCTGTTAACCTGCTCGTTTGTTAGCGCTCTGTGTCCCTAGGCTGCTCGTTCGTTAGCGCTCTGCGTCTGTTAAGCTGCGCGTTCGTTAGCGCTCTGCATCTGTTAGCCTGCGCGTTCGTTAGCGCTCTGCGTCTGTTATCCTGCTCGTTCGTTAGCGCTCTGCATCTGTTAGGCTGCTCGTTCGTTAGCGCTCTGCGTCTGTTAGGCTGCTCGTTCGTTAGCCCTCTGCATCTGTTAGGCTGCTTGTTCGTTAGTGCTCTGCGTCTGTTAGCCTGCGCGTTCGTTAGCGCTCTGCGTCTGTTATCCTGCTCGTTCGTTAGCGCTCTGCATCTGTTAGGCTGCTCGTTCGTTAGCGCTCTGCGTCTGTTAGGCAGGTCGTTCGTTAGCGCTCTGCGTCTGTTATCCTGCTCATTCGTTAGCGCTCTGCGGCTGTTAGGCAGGTCGTTCGTTAGCGCTCTGCGTCTGTTATCCTGCTCGTTCGTTAGCCCTCTGCATCTGTTAGGCTGCTCGTTCGTTAGCGCTATGCGTCTGTTAGCCTGCGCGTTCGTTAGCGCTCTGCGTCTGTTATCCTGCTCGTTCGTTAGCGCTCTGCATCTGTTAGGCTGCTCGTTCGTTAGCGCTCTGCGTCTGTTAGGCTGCTCGTTTGTTAGCGCTCTGCATCTGTTAGGCTGCTCGTTCGTTAGCGCTCTGCGTCTGTTATCCTGCTCGTTCGTTAGCGCTCTGCATCTGTTAGGCTGCTCGTTCGTTAGCCCTCTGCATCTGTTAGGCTGCTCGTTTGTTAGCGCTCTGCGTCTGTTAGCCTGCGCGTTCGTTAGCGCTCTGCGTCTGTTATCCTGCTCGTTCGTTAGCGCTCTGCATCTGTTAGGCTGCTCGTTCGTTAGCCCTCTGCATCTGTTAGGCTGCTCGTTTGTTAGCGCTCTGCGTCTGTTAGCCTGCGCGTTCGTTAGCGCTCTGCGTCTGTTATCCTGCTCGTTCGTTAGCGCTCTGCATCTGTTAGGCTGCTCGTTCGTTAGCGCTCTGCGTCTGTTAGGCAGGTCGTTCGTTAGCGCTCTGCGTCTGTTATCCTGCTCGTTCGTTAGCGCTCTGCGGCTGTTAGCCTACTCGTTCATTAGTGCCCTGCGTCTGTTAGGCTACTCGTTCGTTAGCATTGGCTGAGAGGCGTACATGTAGCAGCCGCCATGCCGTCACAGTAGGATTGTCTTTACAAACATTGGATAGTGTCAGATAAACGTTGCAGTGATTAGTTTCTGGTTTCTCTGCTGGCCTGGTTGAAACCATCTGAGATGAATAGCAGAGCTGGATCTTGGAGATTCTTCACTCATGGAGTCATTTGTCTCCTCAAGGCTCCAAATGCCAAAGCAGGAGCAGAGGACAGCGTCCGTCTCCTAAAGGAGCTCTACCTGTTTGATGTCCTCCGTGCTGATCGGACCACAGCTGCTCATGGGTAAGTCCTGTCAGAACCCAGCGTTAAGCAACCTTTCTATGATGAGACGTGACCAAAGAGTCTCTGTGCCGTTAGGGGCAGTTAGGGATGCATGGCCCTGCAGGTAAACGGGTATTATTCCCATAGCCCTGAAGTCTTATCTCTAATTTTCTGGATTTTTCGGTGGTCTCTGCTCAACTTAGCGCTTTAGTCGCTATATTTAGCCACTTTTCAGACCCCTCTAGCACTTTGATTTCTAAAAAGCTCCTAGCGCCAAATCTAGAGACTTTTTTCTGCTACTGGAGACTTTGGAGACAACATCTAAAAGCAGCGAACTCTGCTCTCCAGAGCAAGTAGATTGGTAACCCCGCCTCCAGCATGAAAAGTCAGCTGAGTACAAAACATAGAGAGGAAAACAAGAAGAAAAGGGACAAGAAGAGAGGGACACAACCTAGAACAGATAATGGATGTCTATTCTATTAACATTTCTCTATAATGGGGCTGTTCTATGTCTTCTCCATTCAGAGGGGCCCCTGCCTGTCTTTGCTTAGGGCCCCACATTTCCAAAAACTGCCTGTTAATTTGGTTAGCTCAGCTAACAGCAACTATTCCTGGCAGTGGTTTTAGTGGATATTAGCCTTTAGCATGGTTAGCAGTGCTAACTATAAATGTTTCTCTGTGTGAAAACTCGTGTTCCTAACTGTTAGACTGTCATCCTTCCTTTATCCAGGATATCTGACTTTTTAAAAGGATTAACCTGAGCTTCATTGCTACATTCAATATTTATATTTACAATAATAATTAATAGAATATATAATAATAATAATCAATATTTACAACAATATTTCCTTTTGTTTACACTTGTGTATAGAAAATGACACAGATAAATCTGTCTGACATCCAGCTTTCCTGATAAACTCTCAGCTCCTGTTCAAAGGTGGCGGCCTGAAAGAACAGCCGACGTTCTTCTTTCCAAGAAACGTCTTTCTCCTTCTGGGCTTCTTCTGACGACACTTTGAAAACAGAAAATATTGTCTTCCTCTCTGAGCAACTCAGCGATTGTTGTCAGGAACTTTGGCCTTTTGTTATGCTGCGTTTCAGAGAGGATAAAACGGCCTGTTGAGCATCAAATGGATCGATTCCCTTTATCTAACCACTTCATGATGTGTCTCTACAGCTTTCATTAAATAAATAATTTAATTCAGACTAATTGAATGTAGTGATAAACAGAAAAACAAGCTGCTGACCCGTTTCTGTTGTTTGTTTTAGTTTGGAGCTCAGAGTGCCTTTCTTGGATCATAGATTCACGGCGTACTACCTTTCCCTCCCTGAGGAGATGAGAGCTCCTAAGGTCAGTTCATGGGTCTTCTACCAGAGTGGGAGCTTTCTGCTGTATTAAACCCGCTGTCTGACCTCCTCACACAGGATGGAGTGGAGAAACACCTTCTCAGGGACTCCTTCAAAGGCCTCAACCTGATTCCTGAGGAGATCCTTTGGAGACGGAAGGAAGCCTTCAGTGATGGCATGATGTCAGAGAAAAAGTCCTGGTACTCCTGCCTCCAGGAGCATCTGGACTCTGTGGTAGGTCACTAGGGAGACCAGCAGGAAGTCAGGATGAGCAGCACGAACTAGATCCAGCTTTATGGAGCCAAGATGTTCATTCAGGCCCCGTCCACACGAAGTCAAAACGAACACGAAACGCTAATATTTTCCAGAACGTTTGTCGTAAAGACGGAGACGTAAAATAAATGTGATCGTCCACACGAATGCATGAAAACGCTGCAAAATGTATGCCAGGCCTGTAAGTGGCGCTGTGGTGCCAAAGCAAAAATAGGCGACGAAATGTTGGGCATGCACAGTAATATTTATACATGGTTGCCCTGCGGGTCCATTTTCATGGTTAAGTCAAATTCAGGTGCTGAACTATGTGGTCGATATTGCTATGTTCTTCCTGGAGATATTCCAGAAGAAGAAGATTCTGTTGTAAGCCTGACAGCAGGGTGAGTAGCATGAGCAGCAACCATTCAACACAGTATGGCGCCATTGTTGTTGTGATACTGTGTCGCGCATGCGTGTTTAGAGGCGACGCTATGACGCATGCGTGTAAAAAAAAAAAATGCGGTTAGAGCTTAAAGATGGAAACGCGAAAACGGCGTTTCAAAATCTTCCCACTCTGAAGGCTGAATAAAAAAAAGATTGTTTACAGACCCCCGAAACGCCGGCTTCGTATGGATGAGAGGCTGGTTAGGTGAAAAATTTAGGCCAGGGTTCGTCTTCGTGTGGACGGGGCCCCAGTTTAACTGGATTTGTTTTTATATCCAGTCTTAATTTAGCACCTTTCTCAGTTCACTGAAGCGTGAGGATGGACTCGTTTCCTCGCCAACTTGTTTCCTCCACCAAGTCCTGGACTCGGGGAGAATGGGAGCACGCAGAATAAATCTGGGTCAATTGGAACAGAAGCGTACTGATGACATCACCACATTCACATTTGCCGCTGCTGCTGCAGACGGGCTAATGCTGGCCCCGGCTGCTGCAGACGCTGGCTCCCGGCTGCTGCAGACGCTGGCTCCCGGCTGCTGCAGACGGGCTAACGCTGGCTGCAGCTGCTGCAGACGCTGGCCCCGGCTGCTGCAGACGGGCTAACGCTGGCAGTGGCTGCTGCAGACGCTGGCCCCGGCTGCTGCAGACGGGCTAACGCTGGCAGTGGCTGCTGCAGACGGGCTAACGCTGGCCCCGGCTGCTGCAGACGGGCTAACGCTGGCCCCGGCTGCTGCAGACGGGCTAACGCTGGCAGTGGCTGCTGCAGACGGGCTAACGCTGGCAGTGGCTGCTGCAGACGGGCTAACGCTGGCCCCGGCTGCTGCAGACGCTGGCAGTGGCTGCTGCAGACGCTGGCCCCGGCTGCTGCAGACGGGCTAACGCTGGCCCCGGCTGCTGCAGACGGGCTAACGCTGGCCCCGGCTGCTGCAGACGGGCTAACGCTGGCCCCGGCTGCTGCAGACGGGCTAACGCTGGCAGTGGCTGCTGCAGACGCTGGCAGTGGCTGCTGCAGACGCTGGCCCCGGCTGCTGCAGACGGGCTAACGGTGGCCCCGGCTGCTGCAGACGCTGGCCCCGGCTGCTGCAGACGGGCTAACGCTGGCAGCGGCTGCTGCAGACGGGCTAACGCTGGCAGCGGCTGCTGCAGACGGGCTAACGCTGGCAGCGGCTGCTGCAGACGGGCTAACGCTTGCCCCGGCTGCTGCAGACGGGCTAACGCTGGCCCCGGCTGCTGCAGACACTGGCCCCAGCTGCTGCAGACGGGCTAACGCTGGCCCCGGCTGCTGCAGACGGGCTAACGCTGGCCCCGGCTGCTGCAGACGGGCTAACGGTGGCCCCGGCTGCTGCAGACGGGCTAACGCTGGCCCCGGCTGCTGCAGACACTGGCCCCAGCTGCTGCAGACGGGCTAACGCTGACCCCGGCTGCTGCAGACGGGCTAACGGTGGCCCCGGCTGCTGCAGACGGGCTAACGGTGGCCCCGGCTGCTGCAGACGGGCTAACGCTGGCCCCGGCTGCTGCAGACGGGCTAACGCTGGCCCCGGCTGCTGCAGACGCTGGCCCCAGCTGCTGCAGATGGGCTAACGCTGACCCCGGCTGCTGCAGATGGGCTAACGCTGACCCCGGCTGCTGCAGACGGGCTAACGGTGGCCCCGGCTGCTGCAGACGGGCTAACGCTGGCCCCGGCTGCTGCAGACGGGCTAACGCTGGCCCCGGCTGCTGCAGACGGGCTAACGCTGGCCCCGGCTGCTGCAGACGGGCTAACGCTGGCCCCGGCTGCTGCAGACGGGCTAACGCTGGCCCCGGCTGCTGCAGACGGGCTAACGCTGGCCCCGGCTGCTGCAGACGGGCTAACGCTGGCCCCGGCTGCTGCAGACGGGCTAACGCTGGCCCCGGCTGCTGCAGACGGGCTAACGCTGGCCCCGGCTGCTGCAGACGGGCTAACGCTGGCCCCGGCTGCTGCAGACGGGCTAACGCTGACCCCGGCTGCTGCAGACGGGCTAACGCTGACCCCGGCTGCTGCAGACGGGCTAACGCTGGCCCCGGCTGCTGCAGACGGGCTAACGCTGGCCCCGGCTGCTGCAGACGGGCTAACGCTGGCCCCGGCTGCTGCAGACACTGGCCCCAGCTGCTGCAGATGGGCTAACGCTGACCCCGGCTGCTGCAGACGGGCTAACGCTGGCCCCGGCTGCTGCAGACGCTGGCCCCAGCTGCTGCAGATGGGCTAACGCTGACCCCGGCTGCTGCAGACGGGCTAACGCTGGCCCCGGCTGCTGCAGACGCTGGCCCCAGCTGCTGCAGATGGGCTAACGCTGACCCCGGCTGCTGCAGATGGGCTAACGGTGGCCCCGGCTGCTGCAGACGGGCTAACGCTGGCCCCGGCTGCTGCAGACGGGCTAACGCTGGCCCCGGCTGCTGCAGACGGGCTAACGCTGGCCCCGGCTGCTGCAGACACTGGCCCCAGCTGCTGCAGATGGGCTAACGCTGACCCCGGCTGCTGCAGACGGGCTAACGCTGGCCCCGGTTGCTGCAGACGCTGGCCCCAGCTGCTGCAGATGAGCTAACGCTGACCCCGGCTGCTGCAGATGGGCTAACGGTGGCCCCGGCTGCTGCAGACGGGCTAACGCTGGCCCCGGCTGCTGCAGACGGGCTAACGCTGGCCCCGGCTGCTGCAGACGGGCTAACGCTGGCCCCGGCTGCTGCAGACGGGCTAACGCTGGCCCCGGCTGCTGCAGACACTGGCCCCAGCTGCTGCAGACGGGCTAACGCTGACCCCGGCTGCTGCAGACGGGCTAACGCTGGCCCCGGCTGCTGCAGACACTGGCCCCAGCTGCTGCAGACGGGCTAACGCTGGCCCCGGCTGCTGCAGACGGGCTAACGCTGGCCCCGGCTGCTGCAGACGGGCTAACGCTGGCCCCGGCTGCTGCAGACGGGCTAACGCTGGCCCCGGCTGCTGCAGACGGGCTAACGCTGGCCCCGGCTGCTGCAGACGGGCTAACGCTGGCCCCGGCTGCTGCAGACACTGGCCCCAGCTGCTGCAGATGGGCTAACGCTGACCCCGGCTGCTGCAGACGGGCTAACGGTGGCCCCGGCTGCTGCAGACGGGCTAACGGTGGCCCCGGCTGCTGCAGACGGGCTAACGCTGGCCCCGGCTGCTGCAGACGCTGGCCCCGGCTGCTGCAGATGGGCTAACGCTGACCCCGGCTGCTGCAGATGGGCTAACGCTGACCCCGGCTGCTGCAGACGGGCTAACGGTGGCCCCGGCTGCTGCAGACGGGCTAACGCTGGCCCCGGCTGCTGCAGACGGGCTAACGCTGGCCCCGGCTGCTGCAGACGGGCTAACGCTGGCCCCGGCTGCTGCAGACGGGCTAACGCTGGCCCCGGCTGCTGCAGACGGGCTAACGCTGGCCCCGGCTGCTGCAGACGGGCTAACGCTGGCCCCGGCTGCTGCAGACACTGGCCCCAGCTGCTGCAGATGGGCTAACGCTGACCCCGGCTGCTGCAGACGGGCTAACGCTGGCCCCGGCTGCTGCAGACACTGGCCCCAGCTGCTGCAGATGGGCTAACGCTGACCCCGGCTGCTGCAGACGGGCTAACGCTGGCCCCGGCTGCTGCAGACGCTGGCCCCAGCTGCTGCAGATGGGCTAACGCTGACCCCGGCTGCTGCAGATGGGCTAACGGTGGCCCCGGCTGCTGCAGACGGGCTAACGCTGGCCCCGGCTGCTGCAGACGGGCTAACGCTGGCCCCGGCTGCTGCAGACGGGCTAACGCTGGCCCCGGCTGCTGCAGACGGGCTAACGCTGGCCCCGGCTGCTGCAGACACTGGCCCCAGCTGCTGCAGATGGGCTAACGCTGACCCCGGCTGCTGCAGACGGGCTAACGCTGGCCCCGGTTGCTGCAGACGCTGGCCCCAGCTGCTGCAGATGAGCTAACGCTGACCCCGGCTGCTGCAGATGGGCTAACGGTGGCCCCGGCTGCTGCAGACGGGCTAACGGTGGCCCCGGCTGCTGCAGACGGGCTAACGCTGGCCCCGGCTGCTGCAGACGGGCTAACGCTGGCCCCGGCTGCTGCAGACGGGCTAACGCTGGCCCCGGCTGCTGCAGACGGGCTAACGCTGGCCCCGGCTGCTGCAGACGGGCTAACGCTGGCCCCGGCTGCTGCAGACGGGCTAACGCTGGCCCCGGCTGCTGCAGACACTGGCCCCAGCTGCTGCAGACGGGCTAACGCTGACCCCGGCTGCTGCAGACGGGCTAACGGTGGCCCCGGCTGCTGCAGACGGGCTAACGCTGGCCCCGGCTGCTGCAGACGGGCTAACGCTGGCCCCGGCTGCTGCAGACGGGCTAACGCTGGCCCCGGCTGCTGCAGACGGGCTAACGCTGGCCCCGGCTGCTGCAGACGGGCTAACGCTGGCCCCGGCTGCTGCAGACGGGCTAACGCTGGCCCCGGCTGCTGCAGACGGGCTAACGCTGGCCCCGGCTGCTGCAGACGGGCTAACGCTGGCCCCGGCTGCTGCAGACGGGCTAACGCTGGCCCCGGCTGCTGCAGACACTGGCCCCAGCTGCTGCAGATGGGCTAACGCTGACCCCGGCTGCTGCAGACGGGCTAACGCTGGCCCCGGCTGCTGCAGACACTGGCCCCAGCTGCTGCAGACGGGCTAACGCTGGCCCCGGCTGCTGCAGACGGGTAACGCTGGCCCCGGCTGCTGCAGACGGGCTAACGCTGGCCCCGGCTGCTGCAGACGGGCTAACGCTGGCCCCGGCTGCTGCAGACACTGGCCCCAGCTGCTGCAGATGGGCTAACGCTGACCCCGGCTGCTGCAGACGGGCTAACGGTGGCCCCGGCTGCTGCAGACGGGCTAACGGTGGCCCCGGCTGCTGCAGACGGGCTAACGGTGGCCCCGGCTGCTGCAGACGGGCTAACGCTGGCCCCGGCTGCTGCAGACGGGCTAACGCTGGCCCCGGCTGCTGCAGACGCTGGCCCCAGCTGCTGCAGATGGGCTAACGCTGACCCCGGCTGCTGCAGATGGGCTAACGCTGACCCCGGCTGCTGCAGACGGGCTAACGCTGGCCCCGGCTGCTGCAGACGGGCTAACGCTGGCCCCGGCTGCTGCAGACGGGCTAACGCTGGCCCCGGCTGCTGCAGACGGGCTAACGCTGGCCCCGGCTGCTGCAGACGGGCTAACGCTGGCCCCGGCTGCGGCAGACGGGCTAACGCTGGCCCCGGCTGCTGCAGACGGGCTAACGCTGGCCCCGGCTGCTGCAGACGGGCTAACGCTGGCCCCGGCTGCTGCAGACGGGCTAACGCTGGCCCCGGCTGCTGCAGACGGGCTAACGCTGGCCCCGGCTGCTGCAGACACTGGCCCCAGCTGCTGCAGATGGGCTAACGCTGACCCCGGCTGCTGCAGACGGGCTAACGCTGGCCCCGGCTGCTGCAGACACTGGCCCCAGCTGCTGCAGATGGGCTAACGCTGACCCCGGCTGCTGCAGACGGGCTAACGCTGGCCCCGGCTGCTGCAGACGCTGGCCCCAGCTGCTGCAGATGGGCTAACGCTGACCCCGGCTGCTGCAGATGGGCTAACGGTGGCCCCGGCTGCTGCAGACGGGCTAACGCTGGCCCCGGCTGCTGCAGACGGGCTAACGCTGGCCCCGGCTGCTGCAGAGGGGCTAACGCTGGCCCCGGCTGCTGCAGACGGGCTAACGCTGGCCCCGGCTGCTGCAGACACTGGCCCCAGCTGCTGCAGATGGGCTAACGCTGACCCCGGCTGCTGCAGACGGGCTAACGCTGGCCCCGGTTGCTGCAGACGCTGGCCCCAGCTGCTGCAGATGAGCTAACGCTGACCCCGGCTGCTGCAGATGGGCTAACGGTGGCCCCGGCTGCTGCAGACGGGCTAACGCTGGCCCCGGCTGCTGCAGACGGGCTAACGCTGGCCCCGGCTGCTGCAGACGGGCTAACGCTGGCCCCGGCTGCTGCAGAGGGGCTAACGCTGGCCCCGGCTGCTGCAGACGGGCTAACGCTGGCCCCGGCTGCTGCAGACGGGCTAACGCTGGCCCCGGCTGCTGCAGACGGGCTAACGCTGGCCCCGGCTGCTGCAGACGGGCTAACGCTGGCCCCGGCTGCTGCAGACGGGCTAACGCTGGCCCCGGCTGCTGCAGACGGGCTAACGCTGGCCCCGGCTGCTGCAGACGGGCTAACGCTGGCCCCGGCTGCTGCAGACACTGGCCCCAGCTGCTGCAGATGGGCTAACGCTGACCCCGGCTGCTGCAGACGGGCTAACGGTGGCCCCGGCTGCTGCAGACGGGCTAACGCTGGCCCCGGCTGCTGCAGACGGGCTAACGCTTGCCCCGGCTGCTGCAGACGGGCTAACGCTGGCCCCGGCTGCTGCAGACGGGCTAACGCTGGCCCCGGCTGCTGCAGACGGGCTAACGCTGGCCCCGGCTGCTGCAGACGGGCTAACGCTGGCCCCGGCTGCTGCAGACGGGCTAACGCTGGCCCCGGCTGCTGCAGACGGGCTAACGCTGGCCCCGGCTGCTGCAGACACTGGCCCCAGCTGCTGCAGATGGGCTAACGCTGACCCCGGCTGCTGCAGACGGGCTAACGGTGGCCCCGGCTGCTGCAGACGGGCTAACGGTGGCCCCGGCTGCTGCAGACGGGCTAACGGTGGCCCCGGCTGCTGCAGACGGGCTAACGGTGGCCCCGGCTGCTGCAGACGGGCTAACGCTGGCCCCGGCTGCTGCAGACGGGCTAACGCTGGCCCCGGCTGCTGCAGACGCTGGCCCCGGCTGCTGCAGATGGGCTAACGCTGACCCCGGCTGCTGCAGATGGGCTAACGCTGACCCCGGCTGCTGCAGACGGGCTAACGCTGGCCCCGGCTGCTGCAGACGGGCTAACGCTGGCCCCGGCTGCTGCAGACGGGCTAACGCTGGCCCCGGCTGCTGCAGACGGGCTAACGCTGGCCCCGGCTGCTGCAGACGGGCTAACGCTGGCCCCGGCTGCTGCAGACGGGCTAACGCTGGCCCCGGCTGCTGCAGACGGGCTAACGCTGGCCCCGGCTGCTGCAGACGGGCTAACGCTGGCCCCGGCTGCTGCAGACGGGCTAACGCTGGCCCCGGCTGCTGCAGACGGGCTAACGCTGGCCCCGGCTGCTGCAGACACTGGCCCCAGCTGCTGCAGATGGGCTAACGCTGACCCCGGCTGCTGCAGACGGGCTAACGCTGGCCCCGGCTGCTGCAGACACTGGCCCCAGCTGCTGCAGATGGGCTAACGCTGACCCCGGCTGCTGCAGACGGGCTAACGCTGGCCCCGGCTGCTGCAGACGCTGGCCCCAGCTGCTGCAGATGGGCTAACGCTGACCCCGGCTGCTGCAGATGGGCTAACGGTGGCCCCGGCTGCTGCAGACGGGCTAACGCTGGCCCCGGCTGCTGCAGACGGGCTAACGCTGGCCCCGGCTGCTGCAGAGGGGCTAACGCTGGCCCCGGCTGCTGCAGACGGGCTAACGCTGGCCCCGGCTGCTGCAGACACTGGCCCCAGCTGCTGCAGATGGGCTAACGCTGACCCCGGCTGCTGCAGACGGGCTAACGCTGGCCCCGGTTGCTGCAGACGCTGGCCCCAGCTGCTGCAGATGAGCTAACGCTGACCCCGGCTGCTGCAGATGGGCTAACGGTGGCCCCGGCTGCTGCAGACGGGCTAACGCTGGCCCCGGCTGCTGCAGACGGGCTAACGCTGGCCCCGGCTGCTGCAGACGGGCTAACGCTGGCCCCGGCTGCTGCAGAGGGGCTAACGCTGGCCCCGGCTGCTGCAGACGGGCTAACGCTGGCCCCGGCTGCTGCAGACGGGCTAACGCTGGCCCCGGCTGCTGCAGACGGGCTAACGCTGGCCCCGGCTGCTGCAGACGGGCTAACGCTGGCCCCGGCTGCTGCAGACGGGCTAACGCTGGCCCCGGCTGCTGCAGACGGGCTAACGCTGGCCCCGGCTGCTGCAGACACTGGCCCCAGCTGCTGCAGATGGGCTAACGCTGACCCCGGCTGCTGCAGACGGGCTAACGGTGGCCCCGGCTGCTGCAGACGGGCTAACGCTGGCCCCGGCTGCTGCAGACGGGCTAACGCTTGCCCCGGCTGCTGCAGACGGGCTAACGCTGGCCCCGGCTGCTGCAGACGGGCTAACGCTGGCCCCGGCTGCTGCAGACGGGCTAACGCTGGCCCCGGCTGCTGCAGACGGGCTAACGCTGGCCCCGGCTGCTGCAGACGGGCTAACGCTGGCCCCGGCTGCTGCAGACGGGCTAACGCTGGCCCCGGCTGCTGCAGACGGGCTAACGCTGGCCCCGGCTGCTGCAGACGGGCTAACGCTGGCCCCGGCTGCTGCAGACGGGCTAACGGTGGCCCCGGCTGCTGCAGACGGGCTAACGGTGGCCCCGGCTGCTGCAGACGGGCTAACGGTGGCCCCGGCTGCTGCAGACGGGCTAACGCTGGCCCCGGCTGCTGTAGACGGGCTAACGCTGGCCCCGGCTGCTGCAGACGGGCTAACGTTAGCCCTGGCTTCAGTTAGCCTCGGAGGTCCACTGGTTGCTGCAGTCCACTCAACATCGGAACTTTTTATAAATTACGCACTAAATCAGTAAATGTTGCATATAGTGAAGCTTAAAGTATAATTTTCTCATCTCAAATGATCTTAAAACGTACTTTTATTGACCAACTGCAACAGAAAAGAGAACTTTTAACTTAATACTCTGAGCTCTGAGTGCGCTAACCTGGAAGCTGCTGCCGCACTGCATGCTGGGAACGCTGCCAGTCTGGAGAATGCGTCTCTACCTGATCCGTCCCGGAAGCAGGAGGCTTCCTGCGAATGCGCAAACAGATATGCATCCGGGTGTCCATAAATGATGTAGTTATGGTACTAAGAGTACTTATTTCTATCCTTAAGCCACTTCAGAAGGCTAATACACATCTTTAAAACATTTTTTATTACTTTTGTGAGACAATATTGATGCTTTTTCCATTTCCCATATAGTTTAGTACGCTTACTGTTTTAAGGGAGGGAAAACGTCATTTAGGTCTTTTTAACAAAATGAAATCGGATGTATATCTGGATGCGCAGATGAGCTAATGGCGAATGCGCAGGACGGATCGTGCTTCCGGGACGGATCGGGTAGTGACGGAACAGACAAGTCTGCTCTGATGCATGCTGGGTAAAGAGGGAGGGGCATGAACAACATCCAGGGACTCTGTCTTCTGTTCTTTTGAATTGGCACAGTGGTGAGGCTGAGGACGTTTCACGAGCACCTGAGAACGCACACCTATTGAGAAACCAAGGCTGTCTGGATGCCCTGCTTGACCCCTGACCCCTGCATCACTATATAGTCGACTTTACAATGAACTCTAATAACTGACCATTTGGACAGATCAACTCTAGTTTTCACTCCCCGTCAGTCATGTGATTCCTGCATGGTTCCTGCGCCATCTTTGTTCTTTCCTCGACTCAGAGTAGAATCATTTCTGAATGAATGAAATCAATAAAAGAAAATTAAACTAATAAAATCTGAAAAAATCTAAATCCTTTTGCATCCACTTCATAGATGACTCAGAAACCTGTTTTTTATTGAGAAGTTTAACTTAAATTTAATTTAAATCTCTTTGCTTCCTGTAATATTGGGACAAAGTTCTCTCCATCTGGACAGAACCATCCGGTAAGAACCGGTCAGAACCGGTCATCCATCCCGTTCATGCGGGAGGCTCCTCTGATCCAGGCAGGATCAAACAGGATCAGTCATGTAAAGAAGTGCTGACCGGTTAGAACCGGCTGGGTTCTGGCCAGCCGGTTCTAACCGGTCCTGTCTGCTTCCCCAGGTGAACAAGGACCAGATGGAGAAGGCGGCCCAGACCTTCCCCCACAACCCCCCCAAAACCAAGGAGGCCTTCTACTACAGGCAGGTGTTTGAGCGGTTGTACCCGGGCCGCGCCCAGTGGCTGTCCCATTACTGGATGCCTCGCTGGATCAGCGCCACCGACCCGTCAGCGCGGACGCTGTCCATCTACAAAGCAGACAAAGAGCAGTGATTGGCTGAGCGCCCGGTTTCCTGCTGTGGCTTTCAATAAATGACTGAAACTGTTGTTGTTTGAGGTGGAAGGCTGGTCAGACTGGGCCGGATTTAGTCCAGAACCGGACTAATGGGCCCTGATGGCGTCAAAGGAGCTTCAACCTCACATTTACTGCTGCTGTCAGAGAAACGGCGTGATGTTCTGCTTTGGTCCACCTGAGCTGAAGGTTTAATAAAGGCAGAACTAAACCAGCCTAAAGGTCCTGATGGTGGTCTGTGAAGCTTCCAGCAAACCCAACATGGTGAAAATAGAACAAGGGGGGAGGAGCTAAATCAACCTGTGATTGGTTGGTTCTGAGCAGCTCCTGTGCTTGGTTTCAGCCCTGCTCCTCCTGCTCCTCCTGCTGACCTGAGATCATCTGAAGCAGAAACGGTTTGCTTTGAGGAGCAGGGCTGAAAATCAGCCACATCATTCACCAATGAGCTGAGAGACGACCCGCCGGAGCTGAATTAGAAAAGGATTTATTTGATCCTCTTTAAATTAATTTTGAATGGATTTTTTCCAGAAGTAACAGATTTTAACCTAAAAGTCATACTTTTCCTTTTTTATCTGATCTTAATTACCTGTTTAAGGAACAGAACCATTAAAGCTGTTAAAGTTCTGTGATTTTAAACTTCATGCCACTAAAACCAGGTTTACATTAAAAACAAAGGAGCATCAAATGCATCTAATCTGTGACTGAAGAGCAGAGACTGAAGATTATTGCCCATTAAACTGGACTGAACTGAACGACTCCATAGAGGAATCATTAAATGCTCATTAAATAATTCTATAGAGAATCATTTAATGATCTGATTCTAAAGTTCATTTGATTCAAATAAATATTCATGGAACAAGCAGTTCTTCACTGAGCCTGGTGGTGGCAGCAGAGATCCATCATGTAGAAATTAAATGCAGTTTTATTTCTGGAAAGTTGCTCTTGATGTTGATGCTGTAATCAGGAAGGATCTCCTGTAGAGGTCTGTCTGCAGT
>NW_024038740.1:0-9262 GCF_016077235.1 Cyprinodon tularosa | reverse complement strand
CCCCCCCCGAAAAAATAGCAAAAGGAAACAGGATGTTCAAACTTGTATATATTTTGTCGTGTCTTTTTAGTTCGCTGGAGGCCACTGTCCAGCTGCCGCCTCAGGTGGCAATGGCAGTAAGTGTTATTATGGTCGAGCAAACCGTTTCAGCTGATGTCACTATGCATGAGCATGTACATGAATACTTATGCAGGGTTTCTGGGGATCATTATTAATCATTAAAAGTTATTAATTTATAATTTTTTAATTAAGGCCTTAATTGGCATTAAAACTCATTAAATGTGATTATCATGGCATTTAAAATCCTGTATAAAATAAAATGGTGAAATATATCAGATTTAACTTGTTCAACGTGTTTGCGTGGAACTGCTCCTTGTTGATCCTAAAGCCATGTGTTTTCGGAACAGAAGCTCGAGGCACAGAAAAAGATAGAGAATGGGAAAATGCAAATTGCAACATAAGTGGCTTGAAAACGAGAAATTCGGGACATGGCTGCAGCCTGTGGATGGTAACGAGTACGAAGGATGTGGCCGTGTATGTATATGTATATATATACAGGTGCTGGTCATAAAATTAGAATATCATGAAAAAGTAGATTGATTTCAGTAATTCCATTTAAAAAGTGAAACTTGTATATTATATTCATACATTACATACAAACTCATATATTTCAGATGTTTATTTTGTTTAATTTTGATGATTACAAATGACAACAAATGAAAATCTCAAATTCATCATATCAGAAAATTAGAATATTGTGAAAAGGTTCAAAATTGATGGCCCCTGGTGCCACACTCTAATCAGCTAATTAACTCAAACCACCTGCAAAAGCCTTTAAATGGTCTTTCAGTCTAGTTCTATAGGCTACACAATCATGGGGAAGACTGCTGACTTGACAGTTGTCCAAAAGACGACCATCGACACCTTGCACAAGGAGGGCAAGACACAAAAGGTCATCGCTAAAGAGGCTGGCTGTTCACAGAGCTCAGTGTCCAAGCACATTAATAGAGAGGCGAAGGGAAGGAAAAGATGTGGTCGAAAAAAGTGTACAAGCAAGAGAGATAACCGCACCCTGGAGAGGATTGTGAAACAAAACCCATTCAAAAATGTGGGGGAGATTCACAAAGAGTGGACTGCAGCTGGAGTGAGTGCTTCAAGAACCACCACACACAGACGTATGAAAGACATGGGTTTCTGCTGTCGCATTCCTTGTGTCAAGCCACTCTTGAACCACAGACAGCGTCAGAAGCGTCTTGCCTGGGCTAAAGAGAAACAGGACTGGACTGCTGGTGAGTGGTCCAAAGTCATGTTCTCTGATGAAAGTAAATTTTGCATTTCCTTTGGAAATCAAGGTCCCAGAGTCTGGAGGAAAAGAAGAGAGGCACTTCATCCACGTTGCTTGAAGTCCAGTGTAAAGTTTCCACAGTCAGTGATGGTTTGGGGTGCCATGTCATCTGCTGGTGTTGGTCCATTGTGTTTTCTGAGGTCCAGGGTCAACGCAGCCACATACCAGGAAGTTTTAGAGCACTTCATGCTTCCTGCAGCTGACCAACTTTTTGGAGATGCAGATTTCATTTTCCAACAGGACTTGGCACCTGCACACAGTGCCAAAGCTACCAGTACCTGGTTGAAGGACCATGGTATCCCTGTTCTTAATTGGCCAGCAAACTCTCCTGACCTTAACCCCATAGAAAATCTATGGGGTATTGTGAAGAAGAAGATGCAATACACCAGACCCAACAATTCAGAAGAGCTAAAAGCCACTATTAGAGCAACCTGGGCTATCATAACACCTGAGCAGTGCCACAGACTGATCGATTTCCAATGCCACGCCCGCATTGCTGCAGAATACGGGGCCAAAGGGGGCCCAACTAAATACTGATGCTTTTAACATGCTCATCTTTTCAGGTTCTTTTTAAACTTTTCATTTGGGCCAACATTTCTATAAATCCTTTGTTTTTTTTTTGGTTCTTCAAAAATATTCAAAATTTTCTGATATGATGAATTTGAGTTTTTTCATTTGTTGTCATTTGTAATCATCAAAATTAAACAAAAAAAAACATCTGAAATAAAATGAGTTTGTATGTAAGTATGAAAAATAATATACAATTTTTCACTTTTTAAAATGGAATTACTGAAATCAATCTATTTTTTTCATGATATTTTTAATTTTTTTTAACCAGCCCTGTATATATAAAATTATAAAGAGAAGAGAGAGAGACAGAAGACCTTTGACGTTGTTTATTTATTTTAACAAAAGGAAAACATAGCCCCTTTTTTCCATCATCAAAAAAATTAAAAAAACAACCATTACCATACAAAAAAACACAGAAAACGTTAAATATTAAGAACCATTGAGCCATCTTCCTCAAACTGAACATAAAACATGCCCTAGTCCCCCCCCGAATTTAAAAACCCCTCCAGATTATTAGTCTTTGTAGAAAGCATGCTCCACTCTCGGGACGAGCGGGCAACCAACCTTTCAGGCTCTGCACCACATCTGCCCAAAACCCTAAACCCAGCATCTGTTTCTTCCTGGTTCTCCAAATGGCTATGTTAGCCCCCCCCCCAAAAAAAAAATTAATTAAAAAAAATTTTTTCCCTTCCTAAACTGTGTATTTTGGGTCCAAAAAAAAACAGGGGAAAGGGGAAAAAAACCCCCCCCCAAAAGCTTCCCCCCCCCCCACCCTTTTAAAAAAAACTTTAAAAAGATCAACTAGCCGAGGACAACCCCACCACTAAGTGTTTAAACTTTTCCCCTGGGGATGCAAACGGACCCCCTCCCCTCCCCTGGATCCAGGTGAGCTCTGTGTCGTTCGGGGCTTTTCCTCCATGTAAAAACCCCTCCACTAAAAGGTCCCCCCCCCTTTTTTCCTCAAGGGGGGGGTTTAAAACAGAAACCCCTCCACCTGCCTTTGGGGGTGACGTCTGAGGAAAAAATACCTCACCCCCTTTTTGGGACCCCTTTAAAACTCCAGCCAGAAGTAAAAAACCCAGCACTTTCACACAGTTGTAGTACAGCTGTTTTCCCCCCCCCACAGGAGCTGAAAATACCCAGCTCTGGTTTTTTTCATGTTTGAAAAGGGAAAACCCAAATCTTCCCCTTTTTGTTTCCCACAAAGCTGGACAGACACTCAGGAGGGAAAAATATACAAAACCCGGCCCAACCCCTTTCACCTGGCCAGCTTTGTTTCCCTACAAAGCTTCTCATTGGTTCAGACGGGGATTTCCCCCAGCCCCTTCCCCCATAATCCTATTCAGAAATTTTAAAAGACGGGATGCTTGTAAGCCCCACTGAGCGCCCCGGGGATTTTTGGGTGAGGTGGCCCAGTTTATTAATGCCGGCCTCAAAAATTTTTTGTCCTTAAGGGTGGGCAGAAGAAAAAGTACTTTTCTAAAGAAGTTGTTGTGAAACAGGGGGTTCCTCTTTAACCAAAACCCCCTGGCCCAGAGTCCTGTTTCCCCTTATGACCTTCAGGGGTCTGCCAGGCATTAACACCAACGGTAAAAAGGGTGAGCCCTGTCGGTCAATTTTCAATGGTAATTAGCAGAAAAAAACCCTGTTTACCCAGCCAACCCACCCCACCCCAAAACCTAAGTAGCAGCCCGAGCAGCGGGGGAAAACCCAAACACGCCCGCAGCCATAAAAACAGCCCGGGTGCCGCCCTGCAGTTGAAAGCCCGGGGTTCGGGAAACAGAATGTCTCCCAAGTCCTTGTCCTCCTTCTGCCACAGGGAGATACAAGACCGATGCCCTCAGCCAGTGTTGACCAGACCAGAAAAAGTCAACCAGGAGCCGCTGCACTTCTTTCAGTAGGCCTGATGGTGGCACCAACACGATGAGCTTGTGCCACAGAGATGATGCAACCAGGTTATTCACTATCAGAGCTCTTCCCCTATAGGACAGGTGAGGTAGCAACCATTTCCATTTAGACAACCTGGCTTCTACCTTTTCCAGCACTCCCTCCCAGTTCTGTCTCTGAAAATCCTCATTCCCAATAAAAACTCCAAGACTTTTTATACCCCTTTTTCCCCACTTAAGGTTACCAGGAAGACAAGGAATGCTCCCCACAGCCCACTCCCCCACTAAACAAGCCTCACTTTTTCCCCAGTTCACCTTAGCAGAGGAAGCTTTTCTATACAAGGACAAACTTTCTTGTAACTCTTGAACGTCTCCCTTATTGCAAATAAATATGTTTACATCATCAGCATATGCTGATACAATAACAGGGGGCATGTTAGCCAACTCTGGCAGGGAGAGACCTCGCAGTCTACTCCTCAACCGACAGAGGAGAGGCTCAATGGCAATACTGTAAAGCTGGCCTGAAATGGGGCAGCCTTGTCTGATCCCTCTCCTAACTGGCACTGGAACACTCAATCCACCTCCCACCTTCACCACACAACAGGCACCTCGATACAACAGCTTTACCCAAGACAGAAAACCTTCCCCAACACCAAAAGCCTGTAAGGTAGTAAAAAGAAAATCATGATCCACTCGGTCAAAGGCCTTCTCCTGGTCTATGGATATGATACCAACATTAATGTCATAAATTTTACAAATATCAAAAACATCTCTCATTAAAAACAAATTATCAAACATAGACCTATCAGGTACACAATATGATTGATCTGCACCAATTAGAAAATCAATAACAGTTTTCAGTCTGTTTGATAAGACTTTTGAAAGAATCTTGTAGTCCGTACATAAAAGAGCTACTGGTCTCCAGTTCTTTAAAAGGGCTAAATCTCCCTTCTTAGGGAGCAAAGAAAGAACTGCACGCCTACAAGAAGCTGGAAGTGTCTTTTTCATAAGACACTCTTTAAAAACATCCAAAAGGTCCTGTCCCATGATGGTCCAGAAATGTTTAAAAAAGTCTGAAGGCAGACCATCCATTCCCGGAGCCTTTCCAGATGTCATCTGAGACACGGCAGCAGTCAGTTCATCCAGAGTTATTTCCAAACCCAGAGCCTCCCGATCTCCTGGATCCAACTGAGGTAGTCCTTGAAGAAGCTCCGCAGCAGCATCCACATCACAGCCGTCCGCCCTGAACAAGTCAGTGTAAAAGTCCACGGCATGCCTCCTCATCTCCGTTGGGTCTGTGGTCACCTTCCCATCCGGGAGACGGAGACACACCATCTGTTTTTTTGAAGTAATTGACTTCTCCAGGTTAAAAAAGAAGGTGGTTGGTGCATCAATGTCCTGTAGTCTTGTGAAGTGTGCTCGGACTAAAGCTCCTTTTGCTCTCTCCTGCAGGAAAGAGTTGAGCTCCCCCTTTTTTGATCGTAAAAGATCATTTTGCTGATTCTCTTTAAGGGCATTTTCCAAGTTCCTTATCTGGTCCTCTAACTCCTGCACAGCTCTCTTGGTTTTTGTAGTGACACCAACTGTATATTCCTGACAAAAAACTTTAACCTGAGCTTTTCCTACCTCCCACCACTGAGCCAGGGAAAGAAAATCAACTTTCTGGGATCTCCAGTAGGCCCAAAACAATTTAAAATTTTCACAAAAAGTAAGATCCTTTAATAATTTAACATTAAAACGCCAAAAAGATGTTTGTTTTCCAGTGGGAGAGAGAAACAGCTCCATTAAGACTAGATGGTGGTCAGTAAAAACTACTGGGAATATTTGACAGCTAAGAACTCTAGTAGTGAAAGAAGCAGGTAGATAAAACCTGTCCAGTCTAGCTGCACTTACTCTCCCATCTGATATTTTGACCCAAGTGTACTGCCTATCAGAAGGGTGTTTCATCCTCCACACATCAACCAAATCGTTTTTTGTAATAATCATAGTGGGAGATTTTAACATCCATGCTGACATTGAAGGCGATAGCTTAAGAGCAGCCTTTAATGCTATCTTAGACACTATTGGCTTTGTTCAAAATGTGAATAGTCCCACGCATTCTCATCTTCATACTTTGGATCTTGTGCTGACATACGGCATAGAATGTGAAGAAATAACAGTATTTCCTCACAACCCTGTCCTCTCTGACCACTTTCTAATAACCTTCAGGATTACTTTAACAGAGTTCTCCTCCCCCAAAAGAAGGTTCAATCTTAGTAGATCTTTATCAGATAGTGCAGTTATAAATTTTAAAGAATCTGCTTCACTTTCTCTCTGCTCTGTGTCACTGAGCAGTGCTGCAGAGTGCAAAAGCTTAGCTTATTCCCCTTCACAGGTTGATGATTTTGTTGATGGGGTTGCTAGTTCTCTGCGTATTGCCTTAGACAACGCAGCTCCTTTGAAAATGAAAACCGTTAAAAATAGAAAGCTTGCTCCTTGGTTTAATGCAGAGCTGCGTACTTTGAAGCAAAATGCTAGGAAACTGGAGAGAAAATATCGCTCCACAGGCCTGCGAGAGTCCTTCCTAGTCTGGAAAAATGGTTTACTGCTGTATAAGAGGACCCTTTGTAAAGCAAGAGCAGCATACTTCTCCTCATTAATAGAGGAGAATAAGAATAATCCTAGATTTCTTTTTAATACAGTTGCCAAACTCACCCAGAGCCATAGCTCTGTTGAACCGTCCATTCCACCTGCTCTTAGCAGCAATGATTTTATGGGATTCTTTATAAATAAGATTGATCTTATTAAAAATAAGATCATAAGCACTCCTCTATCCGCGATTGTACCTGAGGTAGTCATGGAATCTGAACCGGGTTTAGACTGCTTTGATCCAGTTGAACTCTCTGAATTAGCAAAATTATTGTCTTCATCTAAGCCTTCAACTTGTATGTTAGATCCAGTTCCAACCAGGTTATTTAAGGAGGTATTCCCTTTGATCTCCTCCTCCATTTTAGATGTGATTAATCTATCTCTGTTACAGGGATATGTACCTAAAGCTTTTAAGATTGCTGTAATTAAACCTCTGCTTAAGAAACCGTCTCTTGACCCAGATGACTTGGTCAATTATAGACCTATATCCAATCTTCCTTTCTTATCCAAAATTCTTGAGAAAGTAGTTGCCAAACAAGTTTGCCATCACTTCCACCATAATGAACTTTTTGAAGAGTTTCAGTCTGGCTTTAGAGCTCATCATAGCACTGAAACAGCTCTGGTGAAAGTCACTAATGATATTCTCATGGCCTCAGATAATGGACTTGTATCTGTGCTCGTCCTGTTGGATCTTAGTGCTGCATTTGATACAGTTGACCATAATATTCTTTTAGAAAGACTTGAATATTTTGTTGGAATTAAAGGAACAGCACTAGACTGGTTTAAATCTTATCTATCTGATCGAATTCAGTTTGTTCATGTTAATGATAGATCTTCAACACGCTCAAAGGTTACCTGTGGAGTACCACAGGGATCAGTGCTAGGACCAATTCTCTTTACTTTATACATGCTCCCAATTGGTAGAATTATTAGACAGCATGGGATTAATTTCCACTGTTTTGCTGATGATACCCAGCTATATCTGTCTATAAATCCAGATGAAGCTAACCCATTACATAGATTACAGGCATGTCTTGAAGACATAAAAACCTGGATGACTCTTAACTTTCTGCTTCTGAATGCAGACAAAACAGAAGTTATAGTCTTTGGACCAGAGTCTCTGAAAAAGAAACTGATTAGCCAGTCACTTCATTTGGATGGGATTAAACTGATTTCAGATAATAAAGTAAAAAATCTTGGTGTTATTTTTGATCAGGACCTGTCATTTAAATCCCATATCAAAGAGGTTTCTAGAATTTCCTTCTTTCATCTGAGGAACATTGCAAAAATTAGAAATATCCTGTCCAGGGGTGATGCTGAGAAACTAGTCCATGCATTTGTTACTTCAAGGCTGGACTATTGTAATTCTTTACTATCAGGAAGTCCACAAACTGTAGTTAAAAGCCTTCAGCTGATCCAAAATGCTGCAGCCAGAGTTCTAATGAAAATTAAAAAGAGAGATCATATCTCGCCTATCCTGGCTTCTCTTCATTGGCTTCCTGTTAAATCAAGAATAGAATTTAAAATCCTCCTTCTCACATATAAAGCCTTAAATGGCCAAGCTCCATCTTATATCAGAGATCTGATTGTTCCTTATGTTCCTAACAGAGCACTTCGCTCTCAATCTGCAGGTTTACTAGTGGTTCCTAGAATTTCTAAAAGTAGAATGGGAGGCAGATCTTTTAGTTATCAGGCTCCTCTCCTGTGGAACCAACTACCAGTTTTAGTCCGTGAGGCAGACACCCTGTCTACTTTTAAGGCTAGGCTTAAAACTTTCATTTTTGATAAAGCTTATAGTTAGGGTGGCTCAGGTTATCCTGAGCTATCTCTATAGTTATGCTGCTATAGGCTTAGACTTTTGGAGGACATAGGGACCCCCATTTCATCATTCTGCTTCATTCTCTCTCTGTTCTCCTATTCTGCAGAATCTGTTAGTTCAATCTCTAACCTTCTGCTCTCTCTGCTTTTCCTCAGAGGAGCTTTGCCTCGTCTGTTCCTGTTTGGCTGTGACGTCATCCTGGAAAAAAACATCAGCTGTGCTGCTTCTATCAACACCCTTGTTAATAGATGTTGGAGATCGGCCTGTTTTCCTTAGATAGAAAACTTTGTATCAATTTGACTGTATGATCTGGTTGAACTGTAAAGTGCCTTGAGATGACATGTGTTGTGAATTTGGCGCTATATAAATAAACTGAATTGAAATTGAATAGAAATAAGGAGGACTGAACATGTGGCTCCTCTCCGGTCCTATCTAATGTAAAATCAGTGCAGCAGTTCCAGTCACCACCCAATACAATAAACTCTCCTGTACCAATATTATTTAGTTCTTCCTTCAGTATTTTAAAAAATTTTTCCCGCTCAGAGCCTTGGTTTGGTGCATATAAATTAATGAAAATGAAGCTGAAACCCTCTACTTCAGCTCTCACCATAAGCATTCTGCCCTTCACCACCTCTGTGCTGGAAATAACAGTTACATTTAACTTGGAAGAAAACAGAATGGCAACTCCAGCACTTAGATTTGTCCCATGGCTAAGGACATGCTGCCCTCCCCACCATAAGCCCCAATCTATTTCATTCGTGCTATCAGTGTGTGTTTCTTGTAGGAAAATTACATCCAGTCTTTTCTGTGTGATAACATCTGTTAATATAGCCCTTTTTTTCCATCTCTACCCCCATTTATGTTTAAAGAGGCCACTCTTAGACCCTGCATGTAAGGAGAATAGAGACAGACCAGTAGGGAAAACCAACAGAATTGAAACACCCAGTGTTGTACAATCATGTTACTGTTTGTTAAAGTTTCATTTTCTTTGACATTTTACCCTTTGTTGTTTTA